>NW_004524715.1:7550837-7553159 GCF_000260255.1 Octodon degus
GAAGAAGAAGAAGAAGAAGAAGAAGAAGAAGAAGAAGAAGAAGAAGAAGAAGAAGAAGAAGAAGAAGAAAAGAAAGTAAAAGGGAGGGCCATGTTTCAAATTCTAGGTTATTTAGAAGTAAAAAAACTGATGTTCACTCTCCCTCTATTTTTGGCCAGTCCAGAGCTCTCGCCTGCTCTGTGAATATCCTGTGCTCTTTTTAGTGGAACACTGCAAGGCACTAACTTCTCCAGCTCCTACTTAAATAAATTACTCATGCTTTGAATAGATGAACTTATTGTAGTATGTGTGTTCTATCTTTCAATGTGTCCCACAAAAGTTCATGTCCTGAAAACAACACATAAATTCTTATGTTAGTGGTATTTAAAGACAGAATCTTTGAGAGGTAATTAGGATCAGATGAGGTCATGAGATTTGGACACCCATTGTTGCATTAGCATCTTATTAGAAAAGGAAGAAAGAGCTGAGCTAGGACGGCTGCTCTGTCTTCCTATGCCCCCCATGTTATGATACCGTCAGAAGGCCCTTACCAAATGTGGGGAAGACATCAGGACCATGCTCTCTGAATTTTCAGCCTACAAAACTGTAAGAAATAAACCTTTGTTCTTTAAAAGTGAGCCAGTTTCAAGTATTCTCTTATAGCAGCAGAAACAAACTAAGACAGTATGTATTATTTTTATTGCCAAATTATAAGCAAATATACAAATAGCAACATCTTGTAATGAGCTTGAATTCATTGGAACATTTACTTTGAACAGATGGGTCTCCACGTGATCCATTGGGATTAGCAAGAAAACATTATCAGCACTGCCTATCAGAAGCAGGGCCAGGTTCTAGGAGTGATGTGGGGAGGGGAAGGAGGAAGGGAGCATCATTCCATGATGCCCTGCAGTTTGTTTTCATCGTCTACCATCGGTGCTCTGTCACATGTTAGACTTACCTTTGTCACACTCTTCTTCTCTACATATCCATGCCTCTTAATGTCCTATTTACCTCCTATTTCTCTTCAGTTTCTTTTCAAATCTCATCTCTGTGAAGTTTCTCACATGCCAGGCCAGACTCATGGCTTCCTTTTCTGTGGTCCAAATGAATCCTTCTAATTTTCTGTGCATTACTTTCCACTCTATGTTATCGGTATCCATTTACTCATCTCCACGTTCTTTGAGGATTTGTATTTGTGCTACCTGGAATAACAGATGGACAGATGGTCTCTCCTGAATTAGTAGATGGAGCAGCAAAGCCTAGTAGAGCCTATTTAGTGATGGCTTCAAAAATATTTACATGATTTAGTTTCAGACTTGACACAAAATATAGAAAACAGAGTAAGTATCATTGTCAGAAAACTAAATCTAGGTAGTGTGAATGCAACTCACAGGCTGAGGAGATAGCTCAGTGTCATAAGTACCTGCCTGGAAAGCACAAGGTCCTGAGTTTAATCCCCAGTACCACAAAACAAAAACAAAAACAAAAAAAGAAAATCTGAAGAATGTAACCCTTATGTTTCCTTTACCAGTGTGAGTGTACAAAATAATGTCACTTTGACTGCATATTCTAAGGAAAATGAATTGCAGATTCCTAACTGTCCAGATTAGTAAGAAGTTTAGGGTTTGCACAGCATTGCTCTCAACAAATCTTTTTAAAACTGCATGATTAGTCTCCTGTTTGCTCATCTTTTGCTCCTTAGGCTGAACGGTGGAACTCAGAGACAGCCCTAGAGGTCCACCTTCTGGCTACAGATCCTGGGAAGCACTAACTCTAGGTTTCCAGTGGCAAATTCAGTAACAGATTGGGTTGCTCTTTATGGAGTGGTCCAGCTATTCTGAAAGCTTACCAGATCGCCTACCTCTGCACCCTCAGTTGTTTGTAGCCTAAGGAGCGTGGCTGTTGCAGTGCAGAGCTCACTCAGGGCTACTCTCCAACCCAAACTGTTGGCATCCTATTGATGTCATGATGATAGATCAGGTCTTTCATTGCTCTTGGTAGTGTTTTTCCAGGGTTCAGGTAGGGCCTGGGTGGCTAAGAGAGAAGCAGTCGTAGCAACAGTCACAAACTGTGCTCAAAGTGATCTCATTTTCTCTGGCCTTGGAAGTCAATTCATTTGTTGTTTCAAAAAGTTCAATGTTTACTCCTCTCAACACTTGCTGATGGGACTAGAAACTGGATACCTTTGATGAAGAATTAAAAGCTTTCCATGAGAGAGTTGGGATTCCTAATAAAATTCCATGATGTGAGGCTTTTCTGTAGTAAGAAAATGAATAAAATTCATGATTACAAGAAGAAGGAGGAGGAGGAGGAGAAGGAGGAAGAGGAGGAGGAGAAGGA
>NW_004524715.1:7553259-7553865 GCF_000260255.1 Octodon degus
GGAGGAGGAGGAGGAGGAGGAAGCTATCATTCTGGAACCCAAAACCAGACACGGTTAAAGGCAATGATAGGGGGAGATCTACTTGGAAGAGAGAAGGGTAGTAGACAGCTTGCATGGGATTGATTCAGGAAAGGAAAGTGGAGAGCAAGCAGAGAAGAGAAATTCCTTAAAACCTGGCATAGTTATAAAGAAAGACTCCAGCTGCCTTTGCAGACATGATGATCTTGATGAACTCGTCAATGAGATGGCTATGAATCTGGGAGCTGGTCATATTTTCCTATTATTAGAAAGACTTGACTATGACCCAAATGTGGCATGTCTTTTTCCTATCATTTTCAATGTACAGTTAAAAAAAAATCTCTAACTTCTGGGAATTACAAAAAATACCCACAACAACAAAAACTAGTTTTAAGTGTGACATGTTCAAGGGCCTGCAAGATAGCTCAGCAGACTAAGTGCTGTTCAGGCAAGTGTAGGGACATGCTGAACCAGTGACTGAGTCCAGGCATGATGGCCCACACCTGTAATCTCAGAGCTGGGGAGGCTGAAATCAAAAGGGTCACTAGGAGTCTCAACTGCATAGTAGGTCCCTGTACCAAATATATA
>NW_004524715.1:7554292-7561723 GCF_000260255.1 Octodon degus
AAAAAAGAACTTAAACTCAGGTCTGTGTGACTCTAACTTATTATCTTTTCGACAATGTAACCATCCTGTATACGAGCATTATAAAATAAAAACAGAATGATACAGAAAAAACAGGAAAGTTTGAAGTACATAAGTACACAAAAATAATTTTTTCCTGATAATTACAAGTTTAACTTATCATGTTATTAGAGTCAACAAGAGTCCTATTTTTATTTTTATTTTTATTTTTATGTGTTTGGTACAGGATCTACAGGGTCTCCAGAGTTTCACTGTGTAGATATGACTTATAGTGATTTTGCTGTTTTCAGCCTCCAAACGCTGGGATTACAAGGATGCGCCACCACACCCAGTCTCAATCTCTGTCTCAGTGTGCCCCAGGGGCAGAACCTGCACTGCACACAGGGGATCAAACCCCCGCCTCTGCGCTCTGCCTAAGCAGGTGCTTTTGTCTGCTGAGCTAATGGGCTGGCCTTAAGAGTTCTACTTTAATTATTATTATACAGAGACCAAAGACAAACCACAGTTTCAATAATGACAAAAATTTGGATCTAGAACACTTTCTCAACAAAAGAAGTATAATCTCAATCTACTGGAAGAGGAAAAAGTAGGTAAAAATCTTAAGGACATAGGAGTAGGTAGAAAGTTCATGGACAAAACCCAAACTGCACAGGAAATGCTTCAAAGAATCAACAACTGGGACCTTATCTTATTAGAAAGCTTTTGCACATCAAAGAAATCACCAACAGAGTGACAAATCAATCCACAAATTGGGAAAAAATTTTAGTCAATTATCCCTCAAACAAAGGACTTCTATCTAGTACATAAAAAGAATTGACAAAAACCCAGACCCCCCTCCCCAAAATTCAAAGTCCCAATCAAAAAAAAGCCATCTCTGATAAATACACATTCTTGAGTTAAAGAAATAATAATAACAAACAAACAAATAAATATATGAAAAAATGTTCAACATCATTGATTGTTTGAGAGACACAAATTAAAACAACACTGAGATTCCATCTCATTCCAGAAAGAATGACTATTCTCAACAAAATCAACCAATAACAAATGCTGGAGAGGCTGTGGGGAAAAAAGATATCCTTCTCCACTGTTGGAGGGAGTGCAGACTGGTGCAACTGCTGTAGAAATCAGTATGGAGATTCCTCAAAAAGTGTGGATTAGAGGTCCCATTTAAATCCATTATTTGCCATCTGGATATCTTCCCAGAAGAATTTAAAACATTGTACCACAGTGATGTATGTGCACCCATGTTTATCACAGTGCACTTTGTCAGAGCTAAATCTTGGAAGTAACTCACATGCCTATCAATGGAGGAGTGATTAAAAAAGGATGTCATATTTTTGTACAATGGGGCGCTATTCAGCTACAAAAAGTTATAAACTTGAAACTTTTATAGGTCAATGGATGCAACTTGAAACCATACTCATGAGTGAAATAAATCAGACTCACATGGGTAAACATTGTATTACCTTACAGGTATGAGAAACTGAAAGAGTAAATAAGGTTTAAAATGTAGAATAGACACTGAAATGGGAAAAAAATTGTTAAAAAGGAAAAAGGAACTAAGATGGGGGAAAGGGAAAAGGGAGAAAAGGAAAAGAAAAAAAATGCAAGTTAGTTATACAATCATTAGTGTCTCTCAGTTCATGGAAAAGAGAAGTTTGTGTTTATATTGATTGAAGAATTTTTTGTGTCCATACCTTATACTCTCAGTAACTACTTTAAAGATACTAATATGCAATGTATTACCTATCATTATTCTTCTATCATCTTGTTATGAAATTGTGTTTTTCCTTGAGTTTAATTTTAAATTAATTAATTAGTTAATTAGTTTTTTAATTAGTTTAAGGTTGAGAATATTACAAAAAAAAAGCAATTTCCTCTTACATCGAAATAGCAGAAACAGCAAATCATTAAGTATCACATAGCAAAACACTTTATTTTTTTTAGCAAAACACTTTGTATCTTTTTAATCATAAAATATATCTACACACAAAAAGAATTTTAGATTTCATAGAAAAAGCTTCAGACACAAATAGCTACTTCAATGAATGCTATAAAACTAAGTATTTCCTGTATACTGTAGAAAAGTTACATTAAAACTAATGGAAATCTGAAGGATTCTTTAAAGACTAATAATGAAGAGTGACCAGAAATAAAAAGAGAACCAGTGACTTTGTTATCTTTGAACAAGTTGCTTTCAAATGAAATATCTCTACAACATTGACTTGAGAAAAGTGAAATAAAGTCATTTGTTAAAATTAATTCAATTCCCACTTAATGGAGAAGCTCACTTGCTGCTCTAAAACAAGAAATGAGTCAAAGGACACAGCATGAGGTCACAATTTAATAAAATTCAGGCAACAGAAAGCGGAATCAGGATATGGCAACCATATGTCACCAAAAAGCACTATTTAATCAGACTGTTTAAAAATCATTCTCTACCAATTTACAAAAAATACAAAGGATGTATTAATCCACAGGTGAGCAGCCAGTCAAACAGTAAAAAACTATATAGAATAAATAATTGAGTTTTGTCACAAAATAAAATTTTAAGGTAACGAGAGAATCAAGAAAACAGGATTGAACTCACTGTGCTTCGTATCAGAGCACATATCTTCTGTTGCTTTTCTAACACCAGGATGAGTTGTACCAATATCCAAATTCTCTCCTCTGGTTCCCCCTCTTCTTTAACGTCTTGTTTTTCTTAGACTAGTGGTTTTGGCTCAGGCTTAACAGGTTCCCAGGGTGGAAGATAATTCTTAGTATAGAGACTTTCAAATAATTTATCCACAAAATCCAAAGTTTCTTTTGGCTGATCAGCACAAAAGGCTTTCAATTCTTTTGCAGGTTTGTCCTCATTGATGGGGCTACAACATAGTTGGCTAAAGCTGAAGGGTTTGCACCACATATTGGCTCAGTAACTTTGCCAGCCAGGACTTGAGGGCATCTACCTCCTCTATGAGCATGGTGCAGGGAAGGCGGGCTCAGTTGCTGCCTCTCCTCTTCAGGCCTGCCATGGGGTTCCCTTCGTGGTGTCCTCATGCTCTCTTCATACCTCCTGGTGCCCTAGCCCACCAGGCATCTTAGGAGACTCCCACGTACTCCCTCCACATGGACCTAACAGGGACTATTGTTATGAAATTTTGTTTTACCTTTTTTTCCCATAAAATTAAAAAAAAAAAGAAAAGAAGCATCAGAATAGGAATACATAAACTAAACGTCAAACCCATATTGTAGATAAAACTGAATAAAAGACAATCAGAATGTTTTCAGAAATTTCTCTGAAATGATTAATCATAATGCTGATGTCTGTCAAGCACCTATGTGTCTGATGCCGTACTAACCCATGCACATGGAGAATCTTGTTAAGTTATTCACTGGAATCTTATGCATGAGAGATGGTGAAAGCGAATCTTTGTGACTGACTCTAACATAGTGTCATGCACTGGTGTAGAGTGAGCCCAGGGTTTGAGTTCATTCTTCACCCTCTGTCAAAATTTCACCAGAGCAATTTATCTGCAACAGAGGCAGCTGATAATATAGTATTTATCCTTCACATATGATTTTTGTCACAGTGAGATTTTCTTTTTATTATCAGCACTGCAGCACCAGGATGAATCCTTAAGAAGAAATAGAAGATTCATGTCATGTGTAGCTGTTTCTATTACCTTTTCTCCACTTAAAATTGAGGGACTGTAAATTTTGTGCATATAGTGGAAGCTGTCCACTTGGTTTTGAGACAAAGACAGGCCAGACATAGCATACAGAACTATGCACTAACTGAAAGGGAAGACTCTGGTATTGCCACCAGAAACTGTTCAAAGAAAGAAAAGTGCCTGGATGATTTCCATACCAAAGACACAGGTGGAAATTCCTTTTTCTTCTTGAAGGAGAATGAATGGAGCTTTGCCAGTGATAAAGCTTGAGTGCGAATGCTCCCCCAAAGCATCACAAAGGCTTCTGACTGTTGCTTTGCTTCCCTGTCCTGCTGGACCTATCCAATGGTGTCATTGGCCACCGTAGTAAAACAACTACAGGGCTCACTAGGGTTACATGGTGTAGTTGGGACACTGTGTTTTCAGAACTCAGGTGCATGCCTGAGGTATAAACCAAGTTCTTGGCATGAGATGCATTTTGTGGGATGATCAGGATGAGGTTGAAAAATATGATTTGGAAGTGTTCAAGTTGCTAAGGCAAAAGTGGAGCAAGAAGCCACATAACAGGTCTCAAGTACATGTGTAAGTTTAAGCATATGACTGGGGGTTTGTATCCAAGTTCCCACTCTTTGAGGATATTGATACTGAAAAGGTTTTCTTTGTAAATGATTTGATGTGTTCATGCTTGCATAGTCCAAGCAGTCTCTAGTTCCTTTCAGTACTTCCCCTCCCTCTCTCCAGGTCAACCCAATTCTTGGTGTCCTACTTTATTAAAAAGTTTTATTTTAATTTTTGGTGCCAGAGATTGAACTCAGGACTTTATATGCTTGTCAGGCAGTCACTTATGCCACTAAGCTATCTCTCCAGCCTTACTTTATTAAAAAGGAGTAAATTTTTTACAATAGACTTACCCTCAACTATTGGCCAGCTATGTTTCCCAGCTTTCCTTCCTTCTTTCCTTTCTTCCTTCTTTCCTTCTTTCCTTCCTTCTTTCCTTCCTTCCTTCCTTCCTTCCTTCCTTCCTTCCTTCCTTCCAAGGACACCATCTACTACTTTTTCAGGGAAAAACACAAAGGTCTTATTTGTCCACTCAGGTGTACTTCTTTTCTTCATCATGTACTCCAGTCATGGGTGTTTATTATAGTGTGCCACTTCAAATTTGGGTGCATGCAAATTTTTAGAGATGCATTTATTAGGAACTTGCTATATGCTAGGCACTGGGATAAGTAATCTAACTACATTGATGCTAAAATGGGTGGCCGCATTTCCACTCTAACTTTGGAAAAACTTAGTCTAGATTGATTAAGAATCTGTCAGGGGCCACAGATCTAGGAAATGGTAGAGTGGGAGTTCAAATATGGGTTGATATCGCTCTGTATTTTACACTTATAAAACCACTTCACGTTGACCTTTATCTTGTTCACTGGTGAAAGACTGAAGTCCCAATTTAAGCTGGCACTCTTATAAATCCAATCTGTGGCTCATAGAGAGTGTAAAGTAAAGGTATGTATTTGTGGGTGGATATAGAGCAGGCCAACGACTACAAACTATTCAAAGTCCATTTGTATTAGGTCTAAATTCAAGCGAGAGACCAGAAAAATGCAGGCCTCATTTCCTCTACGAATTAGTCTTGGACAGGGTGCAGATTCACAAAATGTGGCAACAGAAGAGGGCTTCCATGCTGCCTTCTGCCCTTTCTGCAGGGAGGAAGAGGGGAGGAAAGGCAGTGGTAGGAGTGTGGGGTGTGATATCTCACCTCCCTACAGACTGATAATGCATAGCATAGTGAGAACAAGAATGTGCCCCCATGCAGTGGGAAGGAGGATGGAGTTCTAGGGTTCCTTGTGGGTCTCCAAGGAAACTGGGAACATCTCCTCAGTCTGCATTCTGTCACAGGAATTGCAGAAAGAGCAATTTTTCCTGCCTCCTGGTATCTCCTAGGACCCCTGGGATATTATTAAAGACAGGATTTTAAAATTAAAAATGTTAAATTATGAAATACTGTAGACATATGCAAAAATAGACTGCAACGAACCTGACAGTATTCATCACCCTGCTGTTACAACAGTGATAAATTCCTGTTTCACCTGTGCTCTTATTATACTAGAATAAATGCTAAATAATACAATACTGGATTTTAATAATATCTAGGGTTCAGGTGCAACCTCCCATCTCTCTCTCCTACTACTAGCCTGGAGCGTTGCCTTAGTTACCCAGGCTGAGTGATGGTTCTGAATGGAAGTTGGTCACAGCTGAGAAGCCCCACCTTCTCTGGCCCCTTCAGAAGCAAAAGACTTTTTTTCAGGGCTAGAATTAAAGTTTGTGTGGCCTTCTGGGACACAGTAAGTTTTCCAAAATCTTCTATAATCCATTTTTACTTAGACACTCCAATCATTCACTTTCATCAACTGAGAGTGGAAGTTAGATGTGGATCCCCTCTCTAGAATGCTTACCAAGTCCACTTTTCTCCTGCAGTTCTTCTTTGTTGGTTCCTTTTCTGCTGGCAAGCTGAATGGAAGGATAGAGATACATTTGATAGAGATACTGCTGCAGGGAACTCCTATTCTTTTCCTCAAAACCTTCCTAAACATCCTATCTCAGAGTTCATGAAATCTCCAGGCTGGTTGAAGATGGCTACTTTTGGATCTATTCTATCTCTCCCCCATGGCAAGGAGTTCAAGACCTAAAATCTCTGCAAATGTGGAGGGAAATACTTGGTGAGAAATATATTTTTAAAAAATGCCTTCCTGAAGATGAGTGGAAAGTTCTGTTGTAGAAAAGAGCTAACGCTAGTACAGCCCTCCTGCATCATCTAGTATCAGAAAGAGTGTAGGGATATGGGCTATTGAGTGGACAGACTGGGACTGTAATCTCTTTTACAGTTTGGGATATTTGGGAGGTATACTCCTCAGATTCCTCTTTTGTGTAGTGGGGTCAATCACACTCAGTTAAATGTGTCATTCTCAGCACATGAAATAATATGATAAACTTAGTGCTTGTTACAGTATTAGCACCTAAATATTAGTTGCTACTACTATTGCGTCTGGGCTTCAGCTGGGTCTTTGGAGGTGTATGCACATCTCCTGTAGGCCAAAGTGGGGGATTTGGGGCAAGGAGAGAAAGAAAATATGTTCAACAGGGATCAGAATCAAATTCCTTTTTATTATCCCCATAGAGTTGCCAGGTACTAAGTACACTGCCAACTAAAGGTAGAGCACCATTTCCTTTTTCATATAACTAGGTCCTCCCTTTGTTACAAACAAAATGTGTTGTAGAAAAATGTCTAGAATGCTCACACATATAAAATAAAGAAATGAAAACTACTCACGAAGTCATATTCACAATATCATTTCTATTATCTGGTTGATTTTGAATTGTGGTAAAATATGCATAACAAAAAATTTTCTGTTTTAACCATTTTAACTCATTTCATCTTGCAAAACTTAAACCAAGTAAAGCACAACTCCTGGTTCCCTTTTGCTTCCAGGTCCTGACAACTACTGTCCTATTTCCTGGCTATGAATTCCATGTAAATGGAATCATGCAAAATTTGCCTTTTTGTGATGGTATTACTTCACTTATAATATTTTATTTTGGGGGGAGTACCAGAAATTGAACTCAGGGCCTCACACTTGCTGAGCTAAATCTCTGGCCCCTTATAATATTTTTTAATAATAGGGCCAGGCAAATAGCTTAGTAGATTAAAGCACCTGCAAGCAGACTCAGGGGCTGGGAATTCAATCCCTGGGTCTAC
>NW_004524715.1:7562183-7564244 GCF_000260255.1 Octodon degus
AAATGCTTAGTTCTGCTATCATTTAATTAATCATATTTTCCCTGAAGTAGGACAGTTAGGAATTTATCTTTAAAAATCATTATAAATAAATCTTCAATTATTACCTTTATAGTAAGTCTTTTGAAACATCCATTATTAGTTCTTTAGGAGAGTTTTATTAATACTGACACATTTTCCTTTAGAAAAGCCATAAGATTTTTTATGCCCAGTAGTATAAATTGGTTTTCTAGGTCCCCCTCTCTTTCCCATTCTCCCTCTCTCTCTTTCCCTCCCTTCCCTCCTTCTTTCCTTTCCCACTCCAGTTGGAGCATTGTTTGATTCCTTGTAAATCTTGCCTTAAACCCCAGCAAAGCACAGCCAGCACAGTGGATGTACTCTACACCTTCCTTACTCTAGGACCAGGAATCAATGGAGAACTTCATGGTTCAAAACCTTTAGGACAGTTAACTTACTCCTACTTAACCATAAAACCATCTTCTGGTTTAGGATTTTTTCAGTCTTTGAAGATGCTGAGAATCCTTTTAATTAATAGCTAATGGATATAACTTACACTGACTGAATCAACTTTTGTCAAGGCTGGGATATAGCTCAGTGACATACGTGCCTGCCTGGCAAGCATAAAGTCCTGAACTTTTGTCCTTTAAATTTAATTCCCGATAATGTTATTGTCAGGAAAACTCAGCAAAGAATTTGGTGGAAGTTAAAATGCCAGAATGAAGGAAAACAATGTGTACTTTAGCATACTGTACCTTTTGAAAGAGCCAGTACTCAAAATATGATCTAGAATCATGTTTTAATCACTTCATTAAAAAAATTGGAGTACATGAGTACTAATTTTCTATGGTTAGAAACTATTTTTTGTTATGTCATGATACTGTGTTCTCAAATACACATACAGGAATTGTATTGTTTTGGTTAAATATGAAGTACAAATTTATCACATCCTTAGAGAGTTTGCTCATTATGTCATTCCCTAAATAATCAGTTTTAGAGATTTGGATAAGGAATAAAAATTCAACAAACTTGAAGATAAACAAAGACAATACTTCTGGAGGTTAGAAGAAAAGAACACTACAAGGAAATGCAGCGGTGCAAAGATATTGGGACAGTTCTAAGTACTCTTTGAGGGTTATAGGCTCTGGCCCTGGTATAGACTGCTAAATTATTATGGCTGTCATCTAACATGGCTGAAGCCCTTAGAAGAAGAGCACCTCCTCCTTCCCCACTCCAGCCCTGGATACAATTTCCTCTCACCTTTCCTGAACACACAGGACAGACCCCAATCAGCTCTCTACATGTAATTAAAACTGCCCCTCAGACTCCACCCCTAGTGAAAGTCCAGCTTTCTTTGTCTCAGGTCAGAGGATCTGCGCTATCTGCCCTTGATCCTCTTTGTGCCTTTGGAGTTAATAAGACTTCTTTTATCTTTCCTATCTCTTTATTGCACTGCTGAAAAACCTATCGTTTAGGTGCCGTAACTTGGATTGGTGGGTTGTAAAGTTCCTGGAGCATCCTTTGCCCTGGTTCTGAGCTTCCTCACTGAGCTGTTTCCTGCTTCTGCTTTTGCTTTTGCCTCAGCCAGCAGCCATTGCTAGCCTGCATCCAACACTGGCCAATCTCACTCAGCTCACACAGGTAAGCCCCAAACTTTTCTATGGGGGTGGGCTTGCTCATTTTGTTTTTTTTTTCCTTCGACTCAAAAATTGTGAGCTCATGTTGAGACGCCCCCCCCAACAGCACACCTGGACTTCTATACCCCCCTGGTTCTTGGTGATGACCATTAAACACAGGAGTTGGCCCTCTCTTTCATACCCACTCAAGTTAGCAAGTGATGACTTTCTCTAACAAGAGTGGCATCAGGCTTTGCCCTATTCTTTGGCTCACCCTAATTTGATCATTATGGAAAATAGTCCTTCTTGTCAGCCAAAACACACCATTGGGATGCCTCCTTCATAATCTCAGTTCCCTTGGCCCCTGAGAGGTCAAAACCAAAATATTAACCTTTTACTTTCAAGCAGCTTGGCCACAATATCAACTAGACAATCGCAGCCAGTGGCCAGA
>NW_004524715.1:7564434-7570360 GCF_000260255.1 Octodon degus
ACTACTTTTAACCCCTTAGAACTCCTGCTATCAGCAACAAATGGCCAGAGATCCCTTAAAAGCCTTTGTTTATTCTAAAGACACACCCCTCTCCCTCCTACCCACAACCCACCTAGCCTCATTTCTCTTTCAATCAGATCAGATTCCCTTACACCCCACGGAGCCACCCACCAACACTGGAGCCACCACTGCCGCCCCTGCTGCCACTGCAGCAGCCCCATCCCACCCCAGCGCCAATGCCACTTTACCGTCTGATGCTTTCAACTCTCCTCACACTCTCTCTGTTCCACCTTTCTCTCATCTGCCTGTGCTACTGAGTCCTTCATTCCTCACATTCCTCATTATCTTCCTTCCTAATTTGCAAGCACAGTCTCTTTTTCCTCCAGGTTTCTCACTTTGGGACAAAGTATGGTCCAGGAACAAGTAATGACACATTTTTTTTCCCAGCAGAATGTGTGCACTCCTTCCTCTGATATTGAGCTGATGGCAGGATAACAGCGCACTGAACCCACTATCCTGCCCTTTTCAACAGAAGCTGCTGCTGAATCCCCCCCTTGGCAGGAAGTCTCCTGCTACAACCACAGAGAAGAGATTCTGAGTCATAGCTTCCCACCTCTCCCCTAGGAAAAAAAAAAAAATCTCTTCCTTGAATTATCTGCTACAAGCTACAAAACTAAAATGTCTCAAAAAATAAATTTGTCTCAGTTGATAAAAGTTACTCAAAAACTATGTCATAAAAATATGCCCTCTTGTCAGCCCACAAGTACAAGACTTGTGAGTTGTCAGTGCTCCTTTATCATGCTGTGCTTAATCCTTACATTCTACTCAGTTTGCTTGCTCCCACTCAAACTTGGTACAAAAAAACCCATATTAACTACAAATAAGAAGTTTTTATGTTTTGCAAATTCTTTTTATAAGAGATCTCCACTAATTGACCTACAAAAGTTCTGACTAGTCTCTCATAATTATGAACTTAAAAAGGTCATCATAATTTAACCTGGCCAGAAATATATTTGAGTGCACTTTGATTTTATAAAGATGTTTGCTTATGTGTTCTGTATATTTGTTTCTCTGTTTGTGTCATTCTGTGAACAGCTGTTCCTCTTTTTATCTGAGTTTTAAAATATAGACTTAAAAGGGCCAGCAAGATAGCTCAGCAGACTAAGCACCTGCTTAGGCAAACAGGGACAGGGGTTTGATCCCAGGTACTGCGTGCTGCGCCAGCCCCACCCCTGGATGTGCTGAGCTGGAGACTGAGTCTGGAAGTGATGGTGTATGCCTGTACACCCAGTGCTGAAGAGGCTGAAAACAGGAGGATCACTACAAGTCCCACCTGCATAGTGAGACCCTGCACTAACTACATAACAAAAATATATATAGACTTAAAATAAACATGCTTTCTGCTGAGTTACCAGCTGGTCTAAGTAATATCAAAATTAGTCTATGATTAAACAAAAATCATTAAATGGGGAGAGATTATTGGACAGGACTATTGATTGGTGGATAGAGGGGTGGACAACCTTTCTTTGTTCATCAGTAGAGAACCACCAATAATTTCCTTGGAAAACAACCTCAGTAATTTGGTCATTGATTTTTTTTTTTTTTGGTGGAACCAGGGATTGAACTCAGGTCCTTGCGCTTGCCAGGGAAGTGCTTATTCCACTGAGCCATCTCCCTGGCCCTTAGTCATTGATTAAAATATAAAGTTTTTTCAAAAAAATTAAAATAAGGTTTTCTGATAAATGTTGCTATTAATACATTAAATATATTCATGCCTTTCTCTTAGGCTCCAGAAAATTATGAGGTTCATGTCAACCCAACATGAGGTCATCAGTCAAATGATAATTTTCTAACTAAATCTTATGTGATATGTATCCTATGTATGTGTCATTACATTTAGAGATCCCAAAACAAAATGGAGATTTCATCATCTGTTATGACTGTTATGTTACACTACTATGTATGACTATTAATGTCAAATGTTTTCTGTAAAAGTATATGACTATTGTCTTTAACATACTACAAGGGACTTAACTACTGGAATGTCCATGGTTGGTAAGAAATAACAGTTCTCTGGCTGTACTTTATATTTCAAGGTGCTTAATATTCAGATAAAATTGTAATAATCAAGGATATTGCTCCAAATTCAGATTCTTCTAAAAAAAAAAACCTTGTTATTATTTCCTATTTTATATCCCTATCTGTTCCTGACACTCATTCCAAGCTAGAAAGATAGATCTCAGCCCTCCAACCCCACAGGGAAACTTACTTAACTTGACTTTCTGTCTCCTCAATAACAGAGATCAAAATTAACTATACACAAGTGTATTTTTTGACTGCGACTCCCAGCTAAGAGCCTAAACAATGCTCCCACCCAAGACCCTTCTGGATGGTTTCAAATGTGGCAAAAAAGGACACTGGACATAAGCCTGCCCTATCCTGTAGCCACCACTGGGACTAGGTTCCATCTACAAGCTTGAGGGACACTAGAAATGGGACTGCCTGTCCACCAGAGAGCGGGTACCTCATCCAATTCCCTGCCCTTACAGGAGAACTCACTGCAGCCAGATCCATCAATACTTCGACTGCTTGGTCTTGCCACTGAAGAGTAACAACAGAGCTTGGGGTCCATGGCCCACATTGAGGTATCTTTGTCAGAATCCCAAGTCTGGCTGGATGTCTCAGGTAAAATACTTTTTCTTGCTGACACAGAGATCACATATAGTGTTCTTCCTGAGATCTAAAGTCTCTATATTAGATCTACAGTCTCCATAGTGGGTGTTGATAGCCAGCCTACATAGCCCCTTCAGACAGACCCATTCCCTGCAGACTCCAGACTCTGTTCTTCACTAACAATTTCTTTGTGATCCTAACCTGCCCCATACCTCTCATGGGGAGAGATCTCCTCCAAAAGCTTTGCTTCTCTTTCAACTCTTTCTCTTCACAGCGCTTATCTTACATATACAACCTCAATACATAGCAAACTCCTCCCTCTTCCTTTGCCAACCACTTACTTTGAGACACTTCCAGTCCCACTTGTGCCGCACATGCTGTTCCTGTACTAGTCCCAAACATCAGAGGGGACTCAAGCCCATCAGTTGCTGCTTCCTTACCAATGGTTTTCTTAAAACTGCCTGTTCACTGTATAATACCTTCATTCTTCATGTCTACAAACCTAATTGCTCCTATCATTTAGCTCAAGATCTCAGGGTTATTAACAATGCAGTTACTCCTACTCACCCAGTGGTGCTGAACCCCTACACTACGCTTCCTCACATCCCTCCTTTCACTACTCATTTTACTACCCTAGAACTTAAAGATGTCTTATTCAACATTCCCTTACACCCAGATTGCTAGGACCTCTTTGACTTCACATAGTCTGATCCAGACACTTTCTGTTCTCAGCAGATCACATGGACAGTCTTGCCTCAAGGGTTCAGTGATAGTCCTCACTTCTTTAGCCAAGCTCTTGCTGCTGATCTCTAGACCCTTGATCTCAAACCCAGCTATTCTTTAAATATATTGGTGACCTCCTCCTATGCTTCCCTCTTATGACCTAGCCTTACAAACACAGCTACTCTTCTCAATTTTCTGCCAGGATGAGGTTTCTCACACCAAAGCTCAAATAGCCTCACCGAAAGTCAAATATCTAAAACTTAACCTTACCCCCACTACTCGGCTGATCACTGCCAATCACAAAGCCCTCCTTCATGACCTTCAGCTGCTCACCACAAAATACCAAGTTCTACCCTTCCTTGGTCTGGCTAAATTTTTTGCCTCTAGGTTCCAAACTTTACCTCCCTAGCATAGCCTCTTTATAAATCAAAGGGTGCTTTGTTAGAGCCCCTTGGCCCTTCTGCTCCTATAGATTCCTTCTTGCACAAACTACAACAGATTCTCTTAAGGGCTCCAGCTCTCACTTTACTCAACCAACTCAGGCTTTTACCCTATACCCTTCTTCCCAGGGGCATAAAACAGTGAGTGTTTTAGGACACAAGAAGGGACCATCCTTCCAGGCAATAACATACCTTTCCAAGCAACTAGACAACATGGTTTACAGACAGATTCCATGATCTCACAGCAATACCACATTAACATGAGAGGCAACAAGTTTAAGACCATCTATCACAGTTCACTCACCATAGTGAGCGCATCACACATAAGACACTTCCAGCCTTAATGACTCCTTCTCATATACAATAGATCCACCTAATGTCCATAGAAGACCCTTCCATCACTATTTCTACCAGTAGCCCTCTCAATCATACCACCTTACTCCCCACCTCTGATGAAGCTCCCTAACACAATTATGTTGAGGGCCTACAGATGAGCCTGACTCCCTTCCCTCACACTGGTAGTGTTCCTCTTCCCTCAGCCTCTGACACATGGTTCATAGATGGTAGCTCAACAAACACAGACACTCAAAAAGGCAAGATATGCCATTGTCAGTAGATCTAGAGTAATAGAGACAACTCAACCTCAGCTCCTTCCCTTAGCACTAACTAGACTTGACACTTCCTAGGGTACCCACATTCCTAAGCCCCTCAAACACAAACATCAGGAACTAAAACATCAATACTCTTCTCCCTCGCCATGGTCATGGTGGAGTGACACATTTGGATCATAGACTTCCTTCTTGCTTCTCCTCCTATGTCCTTTAATCATGATGATATATGTACGTATAACATGCTATCTTTTTAGACTTTTTTTCAAGGTTTCTTCAATCTTGGATGTGAGCTTTCACTAATAATGAATTCCTCACAGATGAAACACCTGGCACTAGCTTCTACAGCAGCCTAAGAGACATGTTGTCCCTTCATAACAACTAAAAGATGGGAATGATAGGTTCGGGCCCTAGTATAAATTGCTGAATTATTATGGTGGCACCTAACATGGCTGAAGCCCTTAAAACAGTAGCTTATTTTCCCAATGACCACTTCCTCCTTCTCCTCCACTCCAGCCCTGGATACAATTTCCTCTCACTTCCCCCACCCCAAGAGGAGAGATGCCAATCAGCTTACATGTAATTAAAACTTCCCCTCAAACTCCACCACTAGCAAATGTCTATAAAAGTCTCAGGAGTATGTGAGAGAGCTTATAGGACTGTCCTGCTACCATGCTGTACATGGTTAGATTTCTAAGTCTCTGTGTAAAAATATGTCACTGTTTATTCCTATTTTTTAAAAATATTTTTTAAATTTTTCTTCATATTCAGTAGGGACAGAAAGTTTAACATATCGATACTTGATGGAAAAGACCTGTTCCATGTCTTGTTATGCCTAAGATGTTTGATATTCAGATAGATAGTGAGGTTCAGCTCAACTGCCTATGTTGTAGGGTAATAATAAAAAGCTTCTCTTCTGGAGGGTTAACAACCTAAGTTTGCAGACCAAGAATTAGAGAGAAAAAGGGCCACAAGGACAGCCAACATTTTGGCCCTAGCCTTTCAAGGTCAGTGAGGACTCAGGACATAGGAGAACCTGTACTGTAACATCCTGTAATTCAATTATGTCCCAAATTTTCAGATCAAGGAGATTATGGGGCCACAGAGGAAAGTGATCGATGATGTAGAATGTGCCTAAGGAGAGTCACATGGAGAGAAAACATTCTCTCAGGCTTTCTCAGAGAGCAAATTGGTCAAGCAATGGCCGTGACTCATCTATATGGCTGACACTGACAAAGGATCTACAAACTGCAGTTCAGGGTTTTAGTGTAAATCCTGAGGGGATTTGACTGACTTTATCAGATACAAAAGCTACATTTCTTATGATGTAGGTCTTGCTTCATCTTGGTCTTAACCATGCAGCAGAAAAGTATAAAAACAATGTATAAAAAGAAAGCCCTATTAATATGCTGAGCTATAAAAGGCTCAAGCCAACAACTTCTGACATTGCCAGTCTTACGGAAAACCCACTACTGTTATGGA
>NW_004524715.1:7577445-7579250 GCF_000260255.1 Octodon degus
CTTATCCCCATTTCTCACTACTAATTTTTGAAGAGCAGAAAATTTTTATTAGGGAGAAGAAAGCTATATTTATTGGGGGAAGAGAAAGTGATAAAAGAGATAGGAAGTGTCCTGATTAGGCTGTCCCTCATAACAATTTTATATCCTTTTTTTTCTGTTATCTCCCTATACCTTACCACCATTAGGACCCTTTTCCCCTTCCTCTTTCCCCCTTCCCATGCCATAGCAAAACGTCTTTTAAAAAAGGTACCCCTGCCCCAGAATTATCTGGTTCCCAACCACCTGGCTTTAGAGAATTAATTTTATAAAATTAATATTGAATTTTTAAAATCATAATAGGAGACATAGCTACTGCATTTAGTGCATATTAATTGTGTGCCAATAGTTGGCCTGCTATGATGTTTATACTGTAACTGTGAATTTCTTCTCCAGGCTAAAAGGAAACCCAAAAGTGAGTCTAACAGTGTATCCTCAGCTTCCCCAGGTAGATACCACTGTGACTGATTAACTTGTTACTACGGTCTGTGGTTGGATCCCCTGGGAACACTGGCTCACTGAGCAGTTGTTTGCCAGTGAATCAGCCTGCCAATTCCACCATCACACCCAGGGAGAAGGGTGGCAGGAGTTCCTAATGTGAAAGCTCAACCCAGATCAGACTCTGGAAGAATCCCTGCAGCCTGGTGAGAAGAAGCCCTGAGTGGGAGTTAGCTTCAGTGTTTGAGTGGAAGCTTCACTTATTGGCATATGAGCACTCAGATTCTCTGGCAAAGAAGCTACGTGCCAATTATGTACATCATCTCATTGGAATTAATTGGTCTTGCTATTGGATATAGTATAGGTTTAATATTTTTTCTTGACTTATTTAGTACTGGTGGAATTAGGTTATGTGTGTGTGTGTGTGTGTGTGTGTGTGTGTGTGTGTGTTTGTATTTATTAGGCTTTTACTTTTGGGTCGTTTTTCTTTCTTTGCTCTGATTTAATAGGTGTCTAGGTTCTCTCCTTCATCTCTGCTGCCTATATAGCATCTTCATCTCAAAGTCCCACAGCAATGCTAGTCCCATATTTCTTTATTCTTCTTCCAAATACAAGAACTCTTCCTCCTAAGTCTTTAATTTCCTATATTTAGCTTCCCCCGAGTTACTCCTTTCTTTAGTATTAAGCTGATCCTCCTCATCAGAGGAGGCTCTCCCACTGCTTACCTAGCCTGTTTTCTTCTCTCTAACCACGTTCTGACCACCACAGCTTCCCTCCTCCATGAAGTAAACCTCCTTTCTCCCATATCTGGCAATTGGTCCCACAAGTATCTTCTGAAAACTCTCAATACCGACCGGTCAACTCAACTACTCCAGAAGAAGCAGACACCACATCAAATTCTTCTCCTCTGTTGCTGACTTCCCCTACAAACCTACTCCTTGGGGTCTTATATTTCTCATGCAACCACCTTCCATTCTCCTCCTGGCATTCACCTATCTCACTGCAGAACAATCACAATAAACAGTCATAGCGTGTGAAGGATAAACAAAGAGGGGACTGTAACTGAAAGGACTGTCATATGAAAGTGCTGTGTGATTAAAGCTGTTGACACTGCTACAACCACAAGTAACTCTTCTAGCAAAACATAGGAACAATATCCAAATCATTTAAGATAAATAACAAAAGGAATAAATACTTGTACTGGACACATAAAAGTTGAAAATTATTCAACTTTTAGTAGGATGGGGAGGTAACATCTTACTAAAAGTCTTTGTACAAACCATACTTTATTAGTCCTCAACCTGCAATAATATCCTCCTCAAAAAGGGAGA
>NW_004524715.1:7579350-7581570 GCF_000260255.1 Octodon degus
AAAAAGGAGGATACAAATGAATGACCATTTTGTATCTGTATATTCAAAATAGGTAGGATAGACATACTGCTGCATTCTCTTAATTCAATGAATAGAGAGATTTGTTCTCATAGTGTTTGTGGACAGGATGTCATGTCTGCATCTTGAACAATAAATCACCACTAAGACAACAATATGCATTGTATTAATTATTGAAACTGTGCTAGTAACCAGTTTTGAAAGTGTCTCATTGCTATTTTTTTTTTTTAGTGGAACCAGGGATTGAACTTAGGCCCTTGCACTTGCCAGGCAAGTGCTTATTCTACTGAGCTATATTTGTTAATCAATAAAATTATCTTTTAAAAAAGCCTCAGCTTTCTTTGCCTCAGGTCAGAGGACTTTCCCGTCTGCTCTTGATCCTGTCTGTGACCTTGGAGTTAATAAAGGGTTCTTGTATCTGTCTTACCTCAGCTGCACTGCTGAAAAACCTATCCAACTCATGTCTAAATTATGCTTAATGGCTTCATTATGTGCTTGCACACACACACACACACACACACACACACACACACACACACACTAAAGAAAGCTCAGGAAGCACTGGCTAAGAAGCAATTTTTTTCCCTTGTTCATACTATGAGTTTCTGTAAGAGAAGGCATGGATGTGTTTTTGGGCCAGATAGCTCTGAGCAGTGATTCAGTCTTCAATCATAACTGGTGATTTCTTCCTCTTTGCCTTTTGTCTGTCAGTAAAACCTTATTTTTAAAATTCCATCTGACTTTATCTCATATCTTCCTCTTTGCATGTTTTGTCATGTGAAGATAGATTCCCTGGTGTCAGCAGCCCCTGACTAATGATTAAAGCTGAATAAGGAAAATCCTGGCTTGACTGGGACACTGTGGTGAAAGTGGGGGTAGGGGTGGGGGCATGGGGAGGGGCCTGGAGAAGACTCTTGTGAGACTTTGAGCTTGCTGTCTCAACAATAACTCTCTCCTGCCTGTGAAGTGAAAACTGGCTGGTAGATGGTGGCTGGGAGGAGATACAATGCTCTTTTTATGCACAAAACACAGACACATTATTTGTCTATGGTAGTATGTTATTAAACAGAATAGTTAAAACGTCTAAAAGGTTCCATGTGTAGGAAACAATAATGAAAAATGGTTGAGAAGTAGTGACTTAGAGGAAAAGATGCCTTAAATAATCAAATTTTAAATCCCCTCTCCTTAAGAAAGGATATATTTGTTTTAAAAAGGAGATCTGTAATGTTTTTGGGTTAGAGTGGAGAGTTTAAACTAAGATTATTTTGCTTTCTTTTCTACTTTCATTATTCTAGGATTCCCAGCAGAGAAACCAACAGTGAGTAAAGATCTAGATCATAAATGACAGGCTTTCTGTCTTTGTGAAAACTTCAATGGCTTCAAAATGGTGACCAACTGAATTGGGCAAGGAGAAAACAACCCTGGATGAAGAATTGTGCGTCAGACATTGACCAACTGGATGACAGTCTTGTTGAGGAGAGATGATCTTAGGATTCTTGGAAAGATTTGAGAGGAGCTGTGGAAGACAGTCACTGGCAAAATGTCTGCCATTTTCCCATTAGCTGACTCATGCACAAAGGAACTTGGTAGTATCTCTAGTCAAGGAGCAGTCCCATCCCTCCAGTCCTTGGAAACTGACCTCAGAAGGCCTTTACATGTATAGACGAGTGATCTTCTCTTTGCTCATCCTCATCCCCCAACTGCAACTGTGAGAGAGATGGATGCTCCTGCTGTGGGCCAGACCTAAAGACCAAAGATCAAAAAAATGCTGACCCCCCTAAAAATAACCATCTGGGGTTGATCATCACCTTGAAGAAGCCAGGAAGAGTCACCAATTCAATCACTACCAGGTGGTTACTGGATAAACTCCTGTTCTATATTCTATATTGCTACGTGACTTGCTTCCCCATTTGGTTCTGGATTTAATCAATTTTACCTGAGCAATGATGCTTTTAGTCTTATTGGTTGACCATAGTTTCGTCCCACCTCATGCCCACCTAAGCAAATTTCCATGTTCTGCACCTCACCGCATGGTTACTGTATAAAAATCCCCAGAACACACAGCTTCCTTGGCAACCTGCTCGGGTCCCCCTCCTGTCCCTCTATTGGACAGGAGCTTTCTTTCCTCCAATCAATATATTCTGCTCTTCACCTCTGTTGTTCCTAAAATTTATTCTTTGGCTTTAGAGAACACACATTTGG
>NW_004524715.1:7588260-7591994 GCF_000260255.1 Octodon degus
TTCAAGGCAGAGCAAAGGTCTCAAAGATAAAAGATATGGAAAATGAAATATCAGGTAGAGGATTTCCATGAAAAATTCACAGAAAGGATGAAGATAGATGTATTTAAAAGAGAAATGAATTAAAGTTCATGGCAATTTCACTCAACATGCCCACGGTGAATTCTGGGTGTGAATGAACCAAAACAGTTCAAAATTTAAATAACCAACTCAACAAGGATATGAGATCCTTGAAAAATGTCAGCCAGAGATACCTGAAATGAAAAACCACGGAATTTATAAATAGCAGAATCGACCAATATGAAGAGTGGCTGATGTTAAGGATAACCCCAATTAATGTAAAGATTAGGTGGCATAACATGAGCTAAAATACATGATATCAAAGAGAGTAAGGAAAGGCATAGGAGAACTGGAGGAGGAGGAGGAAGAGGACGAGGAAGAGAAAAAGTAAAGGCAGGAAGGCAAAGGGGATTGAAAGAAAGAAAAAGAAAGAAAGAAGCTATACATGTAACCACTTTTCAAGATGATTAAAAACTACATGAACTTTAAAAAATACAAACAAAAAGGGCCAGTGAGGTAGCTCAGTGGACTAAGCGCCTACTTAGGCAAGTGCAGGGACTGCACTCGATCCCCGGAGCCACGTGCTGCACCAGCCCTGGCCCTGGGTGTGCTGAGCTGGTGACTGAATCTGTGTGTGATGGTGCATGCCTGTAATCCCAGCACTGGGGAGGCTGAAAACAGAAGGATCACTATGAGTCCGAGCTGCATAGTGACACCCTACACAAAATACAAACAAAACAACAACAATAAAAGATAACAAAAAACCCCATGTAAAATAAAAATTAAAAAAGATATTCGAATATCAATATCTGAGCATGCTTTACTATAATTTACCCTTTATGAAATACTTGTTTACAAATATTGGCCCTTGCATTGCATCATAATGACTATATCACAGAAATAAGCAGCGTTACCTGCCAAATGCCAAGGGAAGTTTTCTCCAAGACCTTCTCTGTGGATGGCAACTATTGTAGTAATATACGTACTTAATTCCTTTTAAGGCACCACATCCTATATGGAAATATGCTAACATCCTCCTCCCTGTTGTGTTTTTCCCAAGAAGCCTTCTCCCTTTTTCTTTCTTATAAAAGTACCTAGTATCTTGGCTGTGCAGGTGATTTTATGAGTAGGCACAGATTGAACATGAATTGTCTCATTCAACAAGAAAGTTAGATTTTTGCTTCTAGCTTGATGGAATAACTATGCAGGGAGATTTAACACGGCTGCTTCCATGTCTCAGGGCTTTGTAAATCTTATTCTTTTAAGAAATGTCCCTCTAAAACAATGCAGTATCTGCTTTCTCTTTTGTTTGGTTGCTTTCTGCCCAGTGACTACTACACACTTTTATTTTGCTCTGTGTCATTACTGCTTTGATTTAGCTGAGCCTTACACTCAGGGCATCAATTTATTTTTCCAATATGAAATGTCAGCAGGTTAAGAGATCAAGCAATCATTAACTACATCTCTTTCATAACATGTATTCTTTTATTTAAGAGGCAATATTCTAGTCATCCAAAGATGAAAGCAGGCTGTATTTTCAATCTTCTGAAAGCCTCTGTTCCATTATTTTTCAGTTACTGTGATGTCATTTCTATCAAGGATTAAGTAGCAGCTCTGATTATAGTATCTAGAGGCCTTTCTGAGAAAAAAGTTACTTGCAATGGGGGACTCTTCCTTCACCTTTTCTAAATGCTGCGAAGAATTTTTCTGGATAGTAGCAAAATTTTGTTACATTAGAAATAGAAATCATACAAAAATATAAATACATTTTCTCTAAAGCATTATTTTTGATTTCCAAATATAAGATACAATAATTATGTAGTCCTTTGTAAATATATCTACTTAGAACTTATTTTTCCATATCTAAGGAAGGAATAAGTGGCTTGATTAAATGATGCTTGCCTTTTGTTTTATGTTGCTTTTAAAAGTTACATTTAACAAAACAAGATTTGTCTCACCTGGTTAATGTGAGATTTAAGAGTAGGCTGAATAAGAGTCCTAAACTCAGGTTCATCTACCTGCAGAGTCAATGTTTTCTTTGACACAAAACAATAAAAACAACCCTCCAAAAAAAAAAAAAAAAACCCAACTGTTTTAATGCAGTAGTTCTGTTATGTTTACAGGATTTCTGGACCCGTGGCTGCGGCGGCGCGCGCGGAGCGGCCTGGCAGGGCAAGGGTGCCAGAGCCGGCTGGGCAGCTAGGCCTCCCCACGTCGGCCGGCCGCTGAGCCCTCCATGCTGGTTGCGGGCTCCGCAAAGCAGAGCCGAGACTGGGCGGTGGGCGCGGTAAGAGGCTGGGGAACCCGCGCATCCACCCAGGTAGATGCGGCTCCGCGACGATGGACGCCCTGGAGGAGGAAAACTTGGCGCTGTCCTTCTCTGCCTCTGATGCTGAATTTGATGCTGTGGTTGGATATTTAGAGGACATTATCATGGATGATGAGTTCCAGTTACTGCAGAGAAATGTCATGGACAAGTACTACCGGGAGTTTGAAGACACAGAGGAGAACAAACTCACCTACACACCTATTTTTAATGAATATATTTCTCTAGTGGAAAAGTACATCGAGGAGCAGCTGCTGGAGCGGATCCCAGGGTTCAGCACGGCGGCCTTCACGACAACGCTACAGCACCATAAAGATGAAGTGGCTGGTGACATCTTTGACATGCTGCTCACATTTACAGATTTTCTGGCTTTTAAAGAAATGTTTGTGGACTACAGAGCAGAAAAAGAAGGCCGGGGACTGGATTTAAGCAGCGGCTTAGTGGTGACATCATTGTGCAAATCTTCTACTATCCTAGCTTCCCAGAACAATCTGCGGCACTAGGTCATGAATGGGATCATTCTGGATGTCATCAGCTTAGCAGTCTCAGAGAGAGTTTGGCTGATGATGACAACAACAGAAGAGTATGTCTTGGAAAGACTGAACTGTTCTGCAGCCCTTCATTCATGTTAAGTATGGATGGGTCCAAAGCATGACCTGACCCTCCTGGCCCCATTTCTTCTGAAACACCTTCCTGCGTTCAGTAACCCTAGTGCTCTGCCCTGTGGGTGGCTCGCTCAGGTGCTTCTGAACCAGGCTCCATCCCCAGCCTTTCCACCATGCATGCCGATGTGGCTGTCAGCAGTGTGCAGGAGCTCACTGTTACCAGCCTCTGTCCCCACAGGCTTTGCATGAGTCCTTTTGTGTACTCAGAACTCTTTTTTACATACGTCAGCATTTCAGTCCCTCAGCTTCAGTGGGGATTCTGTTAGGGAATATTAATCCAGGAAGTCACTCACCTGAGCCAGCCACCGGGCCTGAGATCTCAGAATCTCCTGTGACCCCTATCCTGGCTGGAGGAAGCAAGAGATGGCCTTTACTTGAAAGCTCCACTGAACATCCACTCCATCTCCCGTCAGTCCTTGTAACACCATCTTCTGCTGGTTCTGACACAGTCTCCCTGTTTCTCGAAGTCTCTTTTTAAACATTATTTTCAAGAAAATATTTTTATAGGTGACTACTCAGGCTAACCTAGTGGATATGATCTTGGAACTTCCATGATTACCCACTTAAAGATCAAAGCATTATATGCTGTGTGCTCGTAGTGGTCAGTGCTGTGAAGGCAAAAACGCTTTCTACACTGGCGTGGATGCGTGTGCTGCAAAGACAAAAGCTATCCTGCTGTCATAGTA
>NW_004524715.1:7592094-7593426 GCF_000260255.1 Octodon degus
CAAAAGTCCCAGCCAAACAATAGTCCTGATCTTGGATAAGCAAAAAGTCTGAAATAGGGAATTCAGTATGGCTAAGTAGAGGGGGAGCCACATCACAGAAGCTGAGGAAAGATCCATGGAGAAGGAATGATCGGAAAGATCCAGCATGGATGAGCAGAGGAGGAACCATGTTGCAGAGCTACAGAAAACAGTAAGAAACCCAGACATCAGGATCTATCATAGAAGGAAAGAGACATAAGAGATGGATTAACCAGACATGATATGGTAGCTGTGCATGACTTCTCCTTTGAGGATTCTAACCCAAAGAACACTATTTGGGGACAACCAGAAATATTCCACAATGAAGAAGGGACTACATGGGGATGGAATCAGTGGCAGTTGGAACCTGCAAGGACAGTATGGGATACTGCTCCCAGAGTGGCCTTCCATAGTACACAGTTGATGAGTGGCCATGGTGCAGTGCCTGCCACCACAATTGTGGGACAAGAGTTGGCAGGGATACAGTAGTAGGGAAGATGCCAGCATTTGAACCTGAGTCCCAGAGCAATCCCTAGTCATTAAGCCAAGTTCCCAGAGTGGGTGAGGGAAGGACCTCAATGAAAGACACCTGGTGGGTGGAGAACAGCTGCGGGGAGTCCTGCGAAGGGGCTGAGCTGGGGAATGTAGACTCAGTGCATGGAGTTAGAGGCCAAGTTCACAGGACTGGAAGGCCACACTGATGTTCTGTCTCCACTGTGTGCAGGTGGCCGCAGTTAGCACCATTCCGAGTGTATTGACACCTTAGAATTCTACCATGAGCAGAGTCACATTTTGGCTTGAACTCTGCTTCTTAGTCCTATGCTGTGGAAAACAGCCATGTGCCCAAACGAATAGAAAATTTCTTTGTATTTATTTTAATTATTTTTCTTCTTGTTCATCCCCCTTTTCTTCCATAATTTACCCCTTTTTCTTTTAAGAATATGTAGTGTATGTGTTTCTCTTCCTCTTCCCCTCTGCTTCCAATACAGTTTGCAGAGCTTAAGAAAATTCTCCCTGTTTTTTTTTTTTTTTTTTTTTTGGTACTGGTACTCGAACTCAGGATCTTGTGCTTGCCAGGCAGGCACTGTGTATCTAAACTATTTCCTTGGCCCTGCCTTGTCTATTTTTTAATTCCTCCTGTTTTTACCCGTATCTTTTACCAGATTTCTTTCTCCAGTTTTTTATTCTTCCTGTATTTTTCTTTCTTTTTCTTTCCCCTCTCTTCATCTGCCTCCCATTAGCTTTTTCTTTAATATTTATATTAGCCATAGAATCCTTTCTTTATAGCTACTTTCTCTTAATTTAATGAATAGA
>NW_004524715.1:7603076-7627321 GCF_000260255.1 Octodon degus
ATCCCAGCACCACATGCCACGCCAACCTTGCCCCCAGGGTGGGCTGAGTTGGCCTCAGAGTCCGGGCATAGTGGCACATGCCTGTAATCCCAATGCTGGGGAGGCTGAAAACACAAGGATCTCTATGAGTCCGAGCTGCATAGTAAAACCCTATGACAATCCTGTAACAATTAGAAAAGATTTCATTTGAGCTCCAATCATACGGCCAAGATGCTGACTTTTATCGAAACTTGCTTTGACCAGTGTAAAAAAAGAAGAGGATTAGGACAAACCACTTCTACAAATAGAGGGAAATAAAAAATAACAATAGAAAAGTAGGTAAAAGGTATGAATGGCCAATTCAGAAAAGGATAAACTCATGGTTGAATGAATTTTCACAGCATAGAAAAATAAAAACTAACAAAAGAATGAGGTACCATTTTTCAACAATAAAATTGAAACTCCCCCCAAAAGCTTGATAGTACCGAGTAGTTAATGGAAAAATTGATACTATCATACATTCATGAAATGATATAAACTGGGTTATCCAGTTCAGAAAGCAATTTGATAGCAGTTTTAAATATGCTTTTATTCCATAATGCCAAATAGGTAACTTTGTTTCTCAGTATTAACCTTAAAAATACTGCAACGTAAAAATTATATTCAAGAATGATTTTAAAATGGAAAAATGGAAAGCAATTATATGGCCCTAGAGAAAAAAGTATCCAAATACACTGATGTAAAGTTATGTTGTATAATAAATAGGAAAAGTAAGGCAGATGTGTACTACTAAATGAGGGTATCTCTGAGCCATATTGCTTAGTGCAAAATCTAGTTACAGGATGATATTCAGTGTGGCCACTTGTCTCCAAGGCCTTTCCTTAGTTCTCATTTGCCATGTCCCTATCAACAGGTGGCATTTATATCTCCACTTCTCCTGAGTTTGAGCCGGTCCTACTGACTTCCTGGACCAACAGAATGTGGCAGAAGCAACTTTGGGACTTTGGAGCCTCAGGCTAAGAAGGCTGTGCAGCTTCCACCTGAGGCTCTGGGAGGATGCCACGGTGGCACTTGTTCTCTTGGGAACCACCTGATAAGTAAGCTCAGCTGTCTGGAGAATGTCATGTGGAGGGAGCATGATGCCAGCCATTCCAGCCACCCCAGCCAGGTGACAGACATGCAAGTGAAGAGGCCCCCTTGATATTACAGGTCCAGCCAACACCATATAGAGAGGAATCAAGGTCCTGCGTGTATGGCCCTGGTCATACCACCCCAGCTATCCCCAGGCTTTGAAAGAGCCCCAGCTAAGGTTCCATTCATGGTGGAGAACAGAGGACCCACTCCTTTGTGCTCTGCCCTGGCTTCTGACTCACAGAACTCTGAGTATAATAAATGTGGGTTCTTTTCCACCAGCAAGTTTTTGTGTAGTTTGTTATACATTAATGGATGAACAAAACACACACAATGTGTAAGAAAAGCACACCACAACAGCAGAGTCTGTATGTACATGTGTGTATGTTCTAGTACCAAAGATATGACAGTATTTACAACTGGGTCAAGGAGGAAGTCAGGCAGGACTGGCCGTCGTCCCTAAAGGGGCCTTTCACCCTAGGAAGTGTCAGGATTTCATAAGGAAAACAAACTAGTATGTTGATTCAAATAGGAGGGATTTAAACTCAGGTAATAAGGTGTTCACAAACTGGGTAAAAATAGAGAAGGTAAGAAAAAGTGACACCAGTGCTCAGGTGTGTCACTAACTCTCAAAGAGCCAGGAGGCTGCAGGAATTCTTAGCAGAGAAGTTGGCTGGGATTTCTCTTTAGGGCTCATAGTAAAATGTCTGGGTGCTGCAGCGCAGCCTCATTCCTACATCTGCATGAGAGCAAGCGGATCAGTTCCTTTTCTCTCAGCTTCCTAAGCCCCAGCCGGGGGCCAGGAACCGATGGTGAACTTGAACCCAGAGTCCTGCTGACTATGGGTGCATAGTGCAGGAACACAGCTGGCTGTCCTTGTGTACCACAGAAGGACTTACTTGGAGAAAACTAGTGAATAAGCAGTCTTCTAAAAATATCCATACCTGCAAATTACTTAAGCTAATATCTCTTTTACATGGATGCAGCTTCACGTTTAAATTCGTAAGAAAGTCTAGGAATTTTTCTTCTTCATTCTCAACACCTCTTCTCTTGGACAGTCCACAGGGGTGTGGGAGTCAGCCTAGGAAGAGGCCTGTGATGCCCGCCTCCTGGATACCAGTTCTCGTGCTGCCCCCTTCTCCGTAGTGTGTGTGTGGGGGGCACACAGCCTGCTTCTACTGAAGCTCACAAAAGGGGGAGGCCAGTGATCATTTGTTAGTCACCACACGACCGTGCTACATAAATCTGTACCTCCCATTGGCTGGATTCTGTTTTTCTTACTGTCCTTTCTGCAAAGAAGAAAGCAGCCATGAGGAATTGCTCTGTGTGGCCCCTAGAGCTGAGGCAGCCTCCTACCACCGGCCACCAGCCAGCAAACCCCAGAAGCTCTCAGTCCTACAATTACCAGAATGTGAGTACTGTTAGGCCACGCTAGGGACATGTGAACCTTTTCCAGGGAAGCCTCAGATGGACACCGGCCCTGCTCAGCACTGCAACTGCAGTCCTGCCCGGGGAACCCAAACTGTGCCTGAATTACTATCCTGGGCGGGCTGAGGTAACAAATGGGTGCTGCTTCAAGACGTGAAATTTATGTCGCATTGCTAGGCAGCGACAGGAAACTAACACAGCCATGTTGTCTATGTCTGTTATGACCAACAGTGCTGGGTGCTCTGCAGGCTGAGCTGTGGAGTTTCTGTACTTAACTGAACCCCTCTGGCCCAGTGGTTGCCAGTATACAGACAAGATGATGCACCAGCCTCTGGAAACATCTGCATTCCTATTTCTTGACTTTTCTAATGGTATAAGAATGCATGCAATCTTCTGGAATGTTCTACATGCAGATTTGATGGTTTGCTTGGCATGTCCACCCCTACAAGGAGGGCATACAGGGTCACTGTTGCACTCTCCCCTTCTAAACTTGTAGTGTGCTGTGCTGTGTCACAGATTGCATGCTCCTAGGGCAGTGGATGTATGTACCATTGTATTTAGCTTAGCAGAAATAACCTTCCCCATGGGCTAAGAGTTCCTTGAAGAGCTTCATATAAAGAAATGTTAACATAATTCTAATGGTGCAGCACAAGGCATCTATAAGAAATGGTAGCATTGATTTATCTTTTTGAAAGTTACTATTAAACTTTTCCTTTTACATTACAAGGTCCAAAATGGGCCGGGGAGATAGCTCAGTAGAATAAGTGCTTGCCTGGCAAGCTCAGGGTCCTTAGTTCAATCCCCGGTACTGAAAACAAAAAACAACAAACAAACAAGGTCCAAAATAATAACATTATAATCTTAAGAAAAATGCAGAATCATTAAACAGACTATTTGACATATGCATGGATGCACATGTCTTTGCAGGGTCAATTTTATAACTACTGTAGCCATTGAAATTAAGTATTTAGATAAAAATCAACAAAGGTTCAGACTTGTAAACTCAAAGGAACCAAGAAACTAGTATGTGAAGGCAAGGTGTTTCGTACCATTAAAAAGAAACTATGTAATTATTTAAAAAATTTTACATCTTTAGTTCATTAAAGATTGTATCTCTGTAGGTTTCAAAATACTCCAAGGAATTTGTAATTTTCAATAAACCATGAACATGAAAATAAATGCTCAATTATACCAATATCACAAAATATTCTTGCAATCATATGGGGCAATCAGAACTCTTGTGACAAATAACATAAGATATTGTAATTAGGCACAATTTAATTTCATGATATTTATTTTTCTATGTCAAGTATTTAAAGTGTAAGTAAATATTGAAATGCACATATTTGAAACTTATAAATAACTATCAGCATACTATGGATGAGAGCTTTCATAATTTTGCTGCTTGGGTGAAGAATACATTTCTTTGAAGAACTTCTCTCGTGAGTCAAGATTCCTGGTGGTGGTGGCTGTAACTGAACAGGAAAACTTCTTCGGCGCTGTTCACGTGCAGCGCAATCCGGACCTTCTCCGGGTTAAAGCAAGCAGCACGGAGGCATGTGCGTGCGTGCGTGCATGCATGTGCTTGCATGCGTGTGCATGCATTCATGTCTATGTAGTTGCGCTTCTATGCCCTACAGAGTGTCTGGGAAGACATGGGGACTGGGCAAGTTCAGCTGAGCTCTTTGGTCAGTAAACTTAGTTTCGTAATTAGCTCTGTTCAAGTTATTGTAGGCGGGGAAGGAAAGTTAGGGACTGGATGACTGTAACCCCTCAGGAGCTTCCGGTGCTGTTGTCACTGGAGACGCAGACAGAAATAAGCACAGGTGTGCTGTGACGAGCATTTAAGGTAGGCTTCGATGCTGTCCAGAGAAGGAGTATGTACTAGTGCTTATGGGTTATAAATTGGACTTCAGACTTCGATTAATATCTGCCTGCATAATTTAAAGTGGATTGTGATGTTGAAATCTTGAAGAGCTTATATTAGTGTATATAAATAACAGGAATTATATTTTGCCTTAGAAATCTATGTTTTAAAAGTTTCTTTGTCTAGGGCCAGACGGATGGCTTAGTCGATTAGAACGCCTGCTTAGGCAGACGCAGGGGTCAGGGGTTCGATCCTTCGCTTGCTGTGTCGGCCCCGAGCTGAGCGATTGAGACTGGGCGCGGTGGCATGCGCCTATAATCCCAGTGCTTGGGAGGCTGAAAACAAGAGGATCACTATGAGTCTGATCTGTACAGTTAGGCCCTGTACTAAATACATAAAAATCTCTCTCTCTCTCTCTCTCTCTCTCTCTCTCTCTCTCTCTCTCTCTCTCATCTCGTTATGCAGCTAGGACTCATAGTGATCCTCCTGTCTCAACCTCCCCAGGACTGGGATTACACGCTTGTGTCACCGTGTGTGTGTGGGGTGGGGGGAGGTGGAGGGGTTCGAGACCTGCACAGCATGCGGTACTGGGGATCCAAATCTGGTCCTTGCATTTTCCAAGCAGACCAAAGAGCCATCTCCCCAGTCCCTATATATTTTTTAAAGCCTTAGAAATTGTCATACTTCTGTCTTTACCTTGTAAATGGAAGGACAATGGTTACATATCTGATACATGTTAAGATGGTGTTGGCAGAGGGGGAAATTCGTACTTGGGCAGAGCACTTTTTAGTTTTGTGGGGGAATTTTTCTTGTACATCTCTAAAGACTGAGAAAGCTGTCCTAACATCACACTTTGGTAATTTATAACACTGTAGTCTGATTTTATTTATTTATTTGTTTTAGGGGGGGAGGAGGGTGAAGGAAAACATTGAATAAACAGGGCTCTGCTGCCCTCTGATGGTCAAATTTAAGATTGCTGCTTTTGTCGCTTTGTCTACTGACAACGCGAAGCTCCTGGGTAATGGACTTACAAGTCAGCGAAGAATCGCTGGACAAGAAGGGCAAAGCGGCAGGATGCCAGATGGTCCGCTTCCCTTTTCCCGAGAAAGATTTTGCCTACGTCAGCCTAAATGGGCTCTGTTAAGTCGTGACTACTCATTTAAAAATAATTATGTGTAAATCAGAGGAATCTAAAACTGTGGGCCAGTTTGAACTACACACTTGGAAAGATGACTTAGCGTTTGAAAGGTCATTATCAGAAACCCACACGCCGCGAGTGGTTAATTACTATTTGAAAGACTATTCAGGAATACACATTGGAAAAATGGCTGATGGCAATATTTCCAGTACTGTTATCTAAATCTGCAACTGAGTTTGTTAATTAGCATGAATGAATTTAAAACAATATTTCCTTGGGGAATTGTGCTTGCATCCGTGGTTGGCTAGAAATACGATACAGGCATTTTAGTTCTTTTGCGAACAGTGTATAGCAATCTGGCCGAGAGAGTCTCTACATGCGATAGAAAATGGTCCAAGTTTTGCTGTCACTATAGTGCATACAGGAGTGAGGAGACCTATTCTCTCCAAGAATCGCCAAAGAGAAACTAGTTATTGTGAGAAGGCTTAGATGGTTTAGTCAGTGTGTGACAAGACACTCATTTTTTCTTCTTCTTTTTTTATGTATGTAGGACAGGGTCTAAAGTGTCTGCAGGGTCTCACTATGTAGATTGGACTCATAGTGGTTCTCCTGTTTTCAGCCTCCCAAGCACTGGGATTACAGGCGCGCACCACCACGCCCAGTCTCAGTCACAATCTCAGCACGCCCTAGGGGTGGGACTGGCATGGCACACTGGGGATTGAACCCCGGCCGCTGCGCTCTGCCTAAACTGGCACTTTAGTCCGCTGAGCTATCTGGCTGGCCCAAGACATTCATTTCTAAATTAGACAAAAGAAATGATTACCATAGTTGCTCGTGTTTTTCTGTTTTGTTCCAAACAGCTTTGAGATGTTCTAATTTTGGCCCCAAATATTGCTTCTTAAAAATTGCGTCTGATCTCCTAAACTAGAAGACTATCTAAATAAACTAGCTCTAACCAATATTATATATATATATATATATATATATATATATTTCCCGCCTGTAGCCTCTCAAATGCTGGGATTACAGGTGGTGCTGTGTGCCACCAAGCCCAGTCTCAATCGCTGTCTCAGTGCACTCCGGGGGGCAGGACAGGCACTGCAAGCCGAGGATCAAACCTCAGGCCCCTGTGTCTGCCTAAGCAGGCGCTTTAGTCCGCTGAGCTGTCTGGTGGCCCAACAACTCTTGATTTGGGCTCAGCAGCACTCTTCTTTGCAGGGCTTACTGCAGCTGGGGACATCTGTGGGGACACTTGCTAGCCTGAAGCACAGCCCTCGCTTTTGTGCACAAGAAGCTCGGGCTCAGCGCCACTGTTCCATCAATTTAGTACAAAAGGGGGAATAGGGAATAATGAAGTTGACACGATGGTGTCATTTTCTAAAGACAAAATTAGTTCTATAGGAGTAAGTACAGATGTCTGAATGGGTTCATAATACCCTCCCGAGGAAAGGGCTCCTGTTGGCTGGGAACCTGTGCTTGCCACCTTGCGCGCCTCTCAGCTCTCGGCTTGGCAGTCACTCACAAAGGCCTCTGTGCCGACTTTTCAGGCAGTAGCAGCTTTCACCTTTCCCCAGCTCCCTTATCTGCTTCATTTTCTTCGCCACACGCATCTTCCACGTGGTATATTTATTTACATATTATCTGTCTCTTCAACTAAGCCATAGCACACACGAAGGCAAAAAGTTCATCTCCTCCGACTATTGTGCCCAGCTGGGAGATAGGAATAAATAAATAGTTCTTGGAAAAATAGAGCATTTTTCCAGGCCAGTGTTATATATCTAGATTACTATGAACTTTATTGAATTGTAAAATAAAACACATATTCAAAATTCCCCTGAAGCACTGGGGAGACGGTTCACTGGACTAAGTCCTTACCTAGGCAAGCACAGGGACACAGGTTTGATCCCCAGCACTACAGGCCACTCTGGGTCTGCCCCCAGAAACACTGAGCCAGCCACCGAGACCAGGCATGGTCACATATGCCTGTAATCCCAGAACTGGGGAGGTTGAAAACAGGAGGATCATTACAGAGTCCGAGCTGCGTAGTGAGACCCTGTACCAAAAATACATAAAAAGACCAAAATTCCTGTGAATCTGTGTATAGCTTGATTAATCACAGTAAGCACCTGTGCCGTGACCACTCAGATCACCCTGTCACCCCATCTCCCCAGCCCCCCTCTGGCTCTGCCGGGTGCTTCCCTCCAATCATCACCTTCCTTCTCCTCACAAAAACAACTGCTATTTTAGCTTTCATAGCAATCACTTCTGAGGGTTTCTTTGGTGTTTCAGCACCCCCAAGTGTGCGCCTTGTCCTTATTTTTTATTTTATTGCCTTTTAACTTTTTCAAACCCATGTATTCACCTTCAATTTTTTTCTTTTGGTTATATGCCCAAGAACCCAGGCCCTTTTATCTCTACGGTTTAGTACAGTCTAAATTTTGCTGATTGTATACTCGGTTAGGTCTAGAGTTCCACTGAGTGCCATTTTCAGTCAACCAACTATGCAGTGTCTTTCATGAACTTTATTTTATTTTTTTTTTTTGGTAGAACCGGGGATTGAACTCAGACCCTTGTGCTTGCCAGGGAAGCGCTTATTCCACTGAGCCATCTCCCCGGCCCCTTTCATGCACTTTAACCCAGAATCCTGTAGTATGAGCAACCGTACAGGAACCTTTAGCCTGATCTAAGGTCCCCTGCCCTTTTTGCCAGCTTAGGATTCATTTCCACTTACTCTTCTGTAATTTTTACATATCAGCACATTTTTATATATTAGTAAGTAGTTTGGTCATCTCCTCCAGGGTCAGATAGTATTTGTTTCCTCAAGATAGGCTGGAATCTGTCTTTATTCACAGGTCAGGGGGCAACAATGTGCTCTGTGGAAAACCTGACTTAAAGCATTTGCCAGTTCTATGGTGTAAATATTGTCACTGTGACCAACCTGAGGTTTCTGAACAGGCCACTGGTAGAGCATGTGAACGTTGGTTCTCAGAAACTCCTTGGGCACAGCGCTGTCTGGGGAAAGGCAAGCACAAAGAGAACGTGCGTGAGAATAGTCACCAGCTTGAAATCCACTGCTACTGAGTCACAGGGTAGTCTCGTCAAGTCTGCACAAAAGGCAGGAATCACCACAGCAAGAAAAGACAGATGCCTTCTAGTAGTAAGCGGGGTGGACATTATTCCCAGCTGCTTCTCACTTCCTGTGTAAGCTTCGCTCCTTGGGTATGGATTTGGTCTACCACCTTACTTACATTACACAAAATAAAAGAGCACTACTAGAATGTCAGCTCTGAGATGAGATTACAGAGATTAAGTCTTCTATTTTGAGCAATCTCTGTTGCTCTTCTGTTTGCTTGTTCTGAGGGAAGCTAGGTACACGTTACAAGCTTCTTTCTGGAGAGCCTCGGGGGCGGGGGAAGGAAACTGAGGCCTCACTGTCAAAGCCCTCTAGTTTCTTTCTGTAATGGAATACTACCCAGGGATAAAGAAGGCTAAATTTGGGATATCTCTAGGAAAATGGATATACCTGGAAAATATAATGTTAAATGAAGTAAGTCAGACACACAGGCTTAAATAATGTGTGATTTCTGTCTGTTGAATAATTCAAAGTATAAATAAAAAACAAGATAAAAATTGATAAAAAAAAAACCCAGATCTTTTGCATATGGGAGGGGGATCAAGAGTCTGAAAGTTTGTGAAAGAGTCCGAGGGGGGATATGTAAAAATTTTAAGATAAGTCATGCACATGTACCAACTATGCACAATGAATGTGATCTCATGAACTAATAATAATAATAATAATAATAATAATAATAATGGAAATGGGGAAAGGCTGTAGAGCTGGGGGAGGGAAGTGGGTGGGGACAGAGAACTAAAAAGAATCAAGCCATGGTCAGTACATGTGTCCATTCCCTAAGATGAATGTAGACATCTGTGCTCCGAAAATGCATGAATTAAAAAAAAGGCCATGTAAGTGACTTCAGACATGGCTATCTTCCTGGACAAAACTTGAACATCTGCAACCCTTGTGACTGTTTAATTGCTGCCTTATAAGAGACCCTGAGTCAGAAGCATCCCGCTCTTCTGGGACCAGATTCCTGGCCATCACAAATCATCACGTAGTAACTGCCAGCTGCTTCCAGCCACTAAGACTTGGGGTGATTTATTACATAGCAGTGAATAATTAATGCAACTGGAAGCAGACTCGGCAGGCCTGAGAGCTCAAAGCAATCAAGTCATCCAAATCTGCCCGGTGATCCTGGCTCTTCAGCTTCGCTCTTCTGATCAATCTTCTCTGGTTTACATGAAAAGCCTCCGAGTCTTTGTATTAATCATAAGCTGTAATTCTGTCTGCGTCAGGATCATGTTTGAAATGCTTTTTAAGTGCATAAGCTCTGTGGTTTAAGGATAAGGGTGATTCCTTTAGATAAGTCAAAAGATATCTTTGATTTTGGGACCAAGATTTGAATTCAAATCAAAACCCTAAGCTTGTCATTTTCTTTCTAAGCACTTCAGGTCAGTTATTTTATTCCATTCTTCCACTTGGATTTTCAGGCAATCTAGAAAAGCCATGTCTGCAATAGGCACTTCATTCTAAGACAACATAGATGACAATTTGATCTACAATTGTGCTGCTGCATAAACAACGACTGCTCCAATTCCACAGTATTCAGGTAATTTGTGGTTTTGTGGTCTTGCTTTGTAGTGCAGGCTGGCCTTGAACTCACTATGAGGTCCATGTTGGCCTGAACCTATGGTGGTCCTCCTGCCTTGGTTTCCTGAGTGTTGGGATTATAGGCATGCATCACCATGCCTGGCAAATCCTGTTTTTGAATCTATTCAGATCAGACAGTTAATTTCTTGTGTCTGCCCTCTGTTCCGTGCAGTAGCTTCTGTGCCTGTCAGTGTTTAGTGCAGGAAACTGTGACCACTCTACGTATTTACAGCAAAAGGATAATTACAATAGAGAAATTGGTATTTAAAAATCCTGCAAAGGGCTAAGGGAGTGGAAGCCAGGATCATTAGCTCATGACTGAGTTCAGGATCAGTTTAAGCTGCTTATTGCTTTGCTTGTTCATTTACATATAAATTAAGTACCTATCAAGAGCCATGTAGCATCCCAAACTCCAGGGAAATACTGGTGGCTACAACTAACATGTCTTGGATCTCATGGAAGCTGTTATAGTGGGGCTATCACTGCTCTATAGAGTGATTTCAAAAACCTATGATGGGCAGAGACTGAGATTTGATATCAGGAATATTTCTCATAAGAAAAGTAGCTTTTCATTTGATCCTGTGCCATGAGAAATGGCCAGTGAAGATCTATGAAAAGAGTATTTCAGAAAACAGAGAACTTAGTGCAGAAGGCGTAAAGACAGAATGAGCTTGGCATGTTCTAGAACAGAAAAGAGATGGAATGCATGTTCATATGTGTGGGGCTGGGGAAACAACAGGAGGCAAGGCAAGTGTTTGGCAAAGGCCATGGCATTTTTGACTATGAAGGCATCATAAAGCCTGTGCCTTTCCTTTTTAGTGGAAGGCCACTGGGTGGTTCTAATGAGGACAGTGGTATGGTCTTACTAACCTTCTATAGAGATCACTGTGGCTCTCCTGGACTCAAGTTATTAGAATACAAGCACTGGAGCCTGCTGCTCAAAAAAAAAGTCCTTTAAGTCATTGTAGCTTAAATAATCAGTGACTTGATATGTTATTTTTCTTTTATAAGAAAACTGATATGCTGCATGTTGTTACACTCATGTGAGTGCTGTAGTTTTGCTGAGTGTTACTTATAACATTTCCTGAATTCTGTTACTTCCACCATTGTATGCTGTACACAAATGTTTTGAAATGGCTCCTGGCAAGAGGCACTGTTTTTGCTGATATATGGTGTTTGAATTTAGGACTGAAGATTAGTAGTAAACTGTCTTGGCTTTCTGACTGTGCTTAACAAAAGTTTCAGTGTAACTGCAAAGATTTGAGATTTCTACTCAATATCCATTATTAAAATCTAGAGAAGGCTAAGAAACCCTCGGGTGACTTAATGTGAAACCATTAGAATACAAATTTCTTATACTTCATCATTGATAAACGTTATATAGGTTACTGATTATATTTGAAATATGGTTTCTCAGTTGCCCTCCCCTCCAGTTACACAACTGTTCATGCCATTTTTGACTATTTCAACTGATTTAATTCACTATGTCAATATGAATAATTTTAGTTTTGACGTCTCACCACAATGTAGTTTGTATACTTAGCAGTTATTTTTGAGCTCTGTGTACTATATTTGAGGAATTTTGCTTAAAAGAGTCAAGATTCCTCATGAAGTTTATAGTCTAAAAGGGAAAAGTAGTCCTTAAACAATCACCCAAATAATTAGCTATAGTTATTAATCAGCCCTTTGATAGAAAAATGACAGAACACACTGAACAGTGTATGAGAGGCGTTGGGGTCTTCTTGGAGGAAGAGATGTTTGCTGAGTCTTGGATGAGACTCACTGGCCTCGTGCAACAGCGAGCAGGGGCTCGAAGCAGATGGCACGTGACAGATGAGAACTTAGAGGTGGCCAAAGTGCAGAGCTTCCAAAGAACTGAGCAATGAGGTAGAGACACGAGGAAGTGTCACTTTTTCAGGGTCTTTTCCAAAGAAATACTGACTTAAATTGGTGTTGAATTTATAATTATTTTTCTGGTGCTCAAAGCGGAACCCAGAACCTCAAACATATTAGGTAAGTGGGTTAGCACCAAGCTACAGTCTTAATCCCAGAATATACAAACTTTCCTGTTTCAAAGTTCAGTTCTTCTGTTGCGTTTAAGTTCAACTGCAAAGGTTGATTATGGTATTTATAAATTTAATGGACTTGAAGTATCACTTTAGAAGGCTGTCTCATAATTTAAAATTGTTGAGCTGCAGTTAGGAATTTTTTCCATTCCATGGTGTCATGTAAGCAACCTAACTTCCTCATAATTCAGTAATAAAGGCCTACGTAAGAGTTTGTTTCTGGTAACTTTGACAGTTGTTTCCTGTAAATTGGACTTAGGCAATGGCCCTAAGAATCTCCATCAGTTTTTTGAACATAGCAATTAATGGGTAGAATTCTCACCCTAACTCTATATGCTGATATTGGGTGATTCTCAAATTCAGCGTCACTTTTTCAAACATTCTACAGGTTAGCCTAATCATTACAGTTTGTTAAAAGACTGACATAAGAAGTTTAAGGTGAATTACTCACCCATGGACTTCATACAGAAGTTTCAAATTGTGCTAGGTCAGCATCGCTTATTCATTTTCTTTCTTGTTCTGAGCAAGGAGCCAAATTACTGCGATCACCATCATTAGGCATCTGAGCTCTGTGGTTTGCTGACAGTGTGGGGCATGAGAGGAGCCCTTGTAGAAAAGGAAAGAAAAGGAGAAGAATGAGGGTGGGGTATGTATCTCCCCAGATCCCTCTCAACAGAGTGACTCCTAGCCACACAGAAAGGCAGCTATGACTGTCAACACAGGCCTTGTGAGAAGCTGCACAAGCAGAGACTGAGTCAGCTGCTTTTTCTGCTGGTTTATTCTCACCCTCTCTTTTATTTCCCTGGTAACTTGCTTGATGCATGTCCGTAGTGGAGAAGTTCTTCATTTCTAGGTGGGAGCATAGTTGATTCAACAACTTTAGTGCTGATACTTTGTGTGTCTAGTTGGGGAACAAAAACTTTTTTCAAGATGGAGGACAAGAGCAAGTTTTGATGAACAACACAGGAGCGCTGTGTTGAATGTGTTCTGCTTGCCTGTTCTGATTTCCAGCCTGATCCTTTCCACCTCTCACTTTACTCTTACAAATGATTTACATCAAGAGGTAATCCAAGGTCCTCTGTCCTCTGGTGTCTTTAGGGCTTGGACAATGAGGAGTAGAAGCAAGACATTAGACAGTGAGGTCTGCACATTTATTTTCTTGGATCCCTTCCTTTGGGTAGACCCTGATGGACCTGAATCTTCAGTTAGATGCTGCAATTCTGTTTGAGAACAGAATTGTAACCTTTTTACCTTAAGTGTCTGATAATGGCTCCATTATCCTACTCTTAGGCAACTGCCACTGTCACTAGCTTCAGGGTACTGTAGTGCCTTTTTAATGGTCCTTTTCTAAACTTTCTTTAGGTTTTCCCAGTCTGGGTTGGCTAGCCACTTGCTACTGATTTACATGTTTCATCTTTAGGTATTCTAATATGTCCAATTTTCTTCAATATTACAAAGGCATCCAATAGTATTTATACCAAGACTAAGCTATCAATTGCAAATAGATGTAATTACTAGTATTCTTCCTGGAGATTAAGGAGGCATATTTATCTGCTACATATGGTTTTGCAGATGGTTCTTAAACAACTCTGTGGACAACATTCCCCAGAATAACCCTGGAGTTGTGTGCACACATTTTTCACAGTTGCTAGTTGTGCCAATCAAGGAAAGTCTTACTCGTCCAAGAATGATGGTTATCATTTCAAGTGAAGTGAGGTAAAAAATTCCCAGTATACTGGGTCTACACACTAGACAAAGAAGTTTAGGGTGCCACTGACCAATATGAACATTAAAAACTTTTTACAATTCTATGCTATTGAGATGATGTGATCTCCTAGTATACATGTCCTGGATTCAGATTGAACATTATTTAGTATTTCTGTTTGATTTGAATTGGAAAATCTCAGCATGGGTTACTTTATTGCTTGACTGGTTTAAACTAATCTGTTTGTTGTCTATCTCTTCTCAGTTCTTCTTGATGTTTGGGCCATGGGCCTCTCAGCTAAGAGTCGTTAGGTTGAATCCTAGATCTGTCTGTCTCCATGAATATAATGCAAGAGTGGTCATAGAGAAAGGAACAGCCAGCCAGATAGCTCAACCAACTAAAGCATTTGCTTAGGCAGGCTCAGGAACAGGGGTTTGATCCCCAGTGTGCCATGCCGGCCTGGGCGTGGTGGTGCACCCCTCCAATCCCAGTGTTTGGGAGGCTGAAAACAGGAAGATCACTGTGAGTCTGATCTGTGTAGTGAGACACTGTAGGCCCTGTACTAAAATACAAAACAAAACAAACAAACAAACAAACAAGAAACCCAGAAAGGAACAGCAGCATAAAGAGCCTGAAGAGGTGGGCAGAGGCCAGTGGAGAAAGGGTAGGTGGGTCTTTCAAAATCTGTAAGCAGTAGGCTGACTTGATCTAGTGTGAATTCTAGACAGATCTGTCTGGCTCTGGTAGAAAGAATGAGTTGGAAGTGGTGGTGGGCCAATGTAGATGCACAAAGCAGTTAAAAGCCTCTTCACATGTGGACAGAAAGAGAGTGGCTTGGACTTGTGACAGTGGAAAGAAAGACAAGTGAAAAGATCTGGGACAGATTTTAGAAATAAAATCCATGGGATTTTGTGATGACTGGATCCAGAGAGGAAGGAGAGACAGATGCAAAGGAGGACCGTGTTGCAGCTGGTAGACCGTGGCGATGCTTCCTAAGTCAGGGCACACTGGTGAGATCTTGGGGCAGGTGGCAGGGAGAACAAGACGTAAGGAAAGACCTTGAACTTCAGTTTGGAGGGGAAGAAAGGCATCTGATTACAATGTACAGAAAGTATTATGTGTTTGCTAGGAGAGGCACTAATAATAACTAGAACAGAAAGAGGTACTCATCCTTGTATTTTAAAAAATGTAATCTTTAGTGAGTGACAGCGAAGCAGGAATAAAGTAAAATAAAACATAAAACTATTATTTATCCATACCTACATTGTTTAAGTAAATTTGTTCAGCTTTTAAGGAATTTTTTTTTTTTTTTTTTTTGTGTGTGTGTGTGTGTGTGTTTTGCTCCTTGAATGCCTTCAGGGCACTTTTTGCATGGCTGGAGTGTTGTGGGGATCAAACTACAGCAAACTGAGGCTGCCAGCATTGTGGAAGCAGCCACTTAAAGAACTGAGCTAGGGCTGGGCCCCCTGTTCAGCTTTTGAGAGCCATTCTTGTGCATTTATTCTGTGATTTAAATAAAATGTTAAATCAAATGAAGTTTCTACTCTTAAAATTCCTACTCTCATTGGAAATAATTCAGAATCTTAACATTACCAATTTTAGGAAGGAACATAAGAATCATACTTGGTTTTATTTTAGTTTTCTGGGCATCTCACACTTATTTTGATTTTCCTATTGTTTTGTAGGACTATTCTAAGTATTCTATTGGCTAATAGTTCACAAATGTGCCAGTTAGTTTCCATAAGGTAGTTATATTTGTGCGTCTAGAAATTCTGACTGGTATAGTATTTCTCTTTTATATATTCTTTCTTAAGCTTTATTAGAAGCAAAAGCCCCTTAAATATTATCCACTAGTTGAATAAGTCTGTCACAGAAGAAGCTTTGGGTATGTGTGAAATAACTCCATAATCCAAATATACCACTGAAGTGTTCTTCATGTAAGTTCCACAAATGCAATTTAAAAATATTTCATAGAGACTTCTCCAAAGATTTGAGCACATAAAGCTAATTTCTAGGAAAAGTGTGCCTTCAAAATCCATTTAGTTTGAAATCAAGGCATATTATGTTTAAAGCAAGGAAAATATTCTTGACAGTAGAAATATAGTGTTCTTCTAGTTCCAAAATACATTAACATACATTTTGGGATACCAGTTGCAATCTAATTTAATGTATCTAAATTTCAAAATTCTCTCATTTAGAAGTATGCACATTTGAAGACAGAAAGAAAAGCTGCATTACTTCGGATTAAATGAAACAAATGAATTCATAATCCTCTCTGCTGTGAGACAGGAGACTTTGAGTGTAATTATGTTAATTCACTGAATATTGCTGAAAATATTAATTTTCACCAATTTACATTGAACATAACAATTAGGCAGGGAGAGACCCATCCTGTCCAGATAAAGCCAAATACTAAATATTTACTGCGTTTTCAGGTGTGTGAGGCAATGGAACAGAGACCCAAGTGACAATGGAGACCTAAAACTTCATATTCCAGAGCATCCTGAGTGACTTTTTTAGTAAACACACAGTAGGCCTAAACTATGTTTTTTTTTTTAAATTTTTTTTTTTCTAAACTATGTCTTATGGTGCAACAACATCCACTCCTTCCCATATGGCTCAGTAGCACTGCTTGCTTTTTGTGTGTGTGCTATCTTTTTTGTTTAACATTGCCGAGAAGTGAACTGTCTTACTCATCAACACATTTCCTTACATTTAGCTTTTAATCATTGTATCAGTTAGTGTCACTCAGCCATCAAAAGTTGCAATTTGTGCTTTAATAGAGAAAATTAGATGCTTCACACTTCCGGAAAAAGCATTTGGAGAAGCCCACCGCTGCAGTCTCAGCCAGCAAGGCTGCGGTGGGTCATCCTCAAGGCTTTCTAGCTGCTACTGCATGTCTTCACGCACCGTCTGCTCAGCATCTGCCTGCAGTTGCCACTAACTGCAGAGTAGCTCCAGTCTACCCTTCCTTTGGAATCTCCTCGAGTACTGCGTTCCACTTTGCAGGGCCTCATTCTTTCCCAAGCCAGCACCTTCAATTTTTTTAAAAAAGAGGTTTAGAAAGATTATGAGTTCAACTGACATGCATTGTTTATGTAGCTATCTCCAAGATTCAGTTCTGGTTTTGAGTTTCCAAAACCCTTGCAGCTATAAGAAACAGTATTTTCAGCCATGGATGGTTTTTGGTTCTCTGTGCTTGACACGCTAAACACTTCCCATCTGTAAGCATCTGTCTCTTGTATCCAGCCTGCTCCAAGTTCTTGCTGTCAGACTTGCTGCTAGAACACTTCCTTCCAAGAGCTCTATGGTCTTTTGGCACTTATATTTCTACAAGCTTTTAGATCCAGGCAATTTAAAGGGAACTTTAACCGACTATTTTGCCACTTCAGATTGTATACCAATAAAATCACACTTTTATGGGAAAGACCAGAGAACCAATCCCAAATTGTTTTCATTCAGGTTCAGCTTTCCTGAAACTACTGCCAACACTAAATGTTTTAAGAGCCAGAGTGGGGTCATTAAAGCAGAAGTTACTCATCTCCCATGCATGAAGGGTTTTTCTATAATAAACTAAAGACCCACACACCATTGGAAAGGGGAGGTATTGGATAAACCATTTCTGAGAGTCTCAGCCTGAAACTATGGACCCCAAGAGGTCACTCAGAAACTACTGTGACTCTTGTATCTGCTGCCTTTCTATGTGAAGGATCAGCAATCTACAGACCATAGACAAATCTAATATGCACCTGATTTTGAACAGTATGCAATGTAAGAACAGATTAAAACCTTTAAGAACAATATAATTTAAATCTCTCTCTTTCAAAATTTCCTGTACTGGAACTATAATTTGCAATTCAATGATGGTGAGAGGTGCTGGGATGTTTAAGAAGTGATTAGGTTGTTCAGAGAGATCAATACAGCACAGGATGTTATACGCAAGGCCAGACTTTGTGTTTTGTCTCTTCTACATACTCTGCTTGTTTTTATGACCTTCCCCCATGCTATCTGGATCTCAAGGAATTTGAGAGATTATTTGGTTAACCTCTCTTTTTGTAGATAAGAAAATAAAGCTTTTGAATTCAGATGAATTGGAGGAGGAGTTAAAACTCAACTACTGTCACATTTCCTAGCTCTTCTCCTCTCCCTTTCTTAATTAGTTAGTCTTTGAGTTCTTGCTTTCCTTTTACTTGTATTATACCTTTCTATTTGTATTTCTTCTTTGGAGTTCTTATACTAGGAAAACTATACAATATTTACACATGTGTGTCTGGTTTATTTCAATTATGAGTATATCTTCAAGTGGCATCCACTTCAATATAAAGGCTTCAAGTTTATCATTCTTTATAGCTGAGTAATACTCCATTGTACAAAAATACCACATCTTTTTCATCCATTCCTCAGGTGATGGGCATCTTGGTTGTTTCCAAGATTTGGCTATCACAAATTGTGCTGCTATAAACATAGGCACACATATATCACTATGATATGATGTTTTCAGATCCTCCGGGAAAATTTCCAGTAGAGGAATAGCTGGTTTAAATGGGATCTGCAGTCCAACTTTTCTAAGGAGTTTCCACACTGATTTCCATAATGGTTGCACCAGTCTACATTCCCACCAGCAGTGGAGAAGGGTTCCTTTTCCCCCACAGCCTCTCCAACATTTGTTGTTGGCTGATTTCTTTGACCTTATCAAAGTTGTAGACCCAAAAGCTACAACTCTTGTTGCATAGGTCTTGCTTTATCTTGGTCTTAACCATCCAGCAGAAAAGTATAAAAACAAAGGATAAGAAGTAAAGCAATGCTGTTATGTTGAGCTGTAGGGGACTCAGATCAACAATTTCTGACATTGCCAGTGAAGCGGAAGACGCAATACTATTATGGACTACTGGACTCTTTCAGAATATTTTGCTGAGTTAGCACACCTATAATATTCAAATGACGGAACTAAACAAAAAAAAAGTGATACAGATGAATGTCCATTTTGTATCTGTGTATTCAAAATGGTTAGAATAGATATATAGTTACATTCTCTTAATGAATAGAGAGATTTGTTCAAATAGTGTTTGTAAATAGGATATCATGTCCACATCTTGTACAGCAATTAACCACTAGGAAGAATGTATGCAGTGTTTTAATTATTGAAACTGACCTACCAGTTTGGTTTGAAACTGTCTCATTGCTATTTGTTTCTCAATAAAATTATGGGAAAAAAGAACTCAACTACTTCTAAGTAGTGTGGTCCTGGACACCTGTTCTTTTCTCTTTCTTCTCTCTCTCTCTCTCTCTCTCTCTCTCTCTCTCTCTCTCTCTTTCTCTCTCTCTGTCTTTCACTTTCTCACAGATCCTATCAGAATGAAATGAGAATTGATAAAAATGCTTCAGTTACTTCAGTGATGAAAATATAGTAGATGTAAAGATAATAATTATTTTTCATTTATTGAATAAATACATTGAGAGTATATAATACTGATTTCTGTAGAAGAAAAAGGTTTTATGCTATTGGAAATAAGGAATTTGACACAATAGCTCAGTGGAAAAATTGTTTCAAAATTTGTTTTGGAAAATGCCTTGGAGGCTCTTCTGAAAGTTAAGAGAGGTTTTTAGTGGCTTAGACTACAAAGAGAGGGACAGCTTTCTTTTCAAAACAATTGGATATAAAGGCAACAAGATAGGAGAGAAGAAGAGGAAAAGACTGAAGGTAAGGGTAAAAAAGAGGAGTTTAAAATATTTTTATAGGGGCCCAGGGAGATACCTCAGTAGAATAAGTGCTTGCCTGGCAAGCAGGGTCCTGAGTTCAATTCCCAGTATTGAAAAAAAATTATAGACATTGGCTAGAGCCAGGCTCTTATAAGCCTTTCAGTATACATACATGAGTGGCATAAAGTTTTAGAGTTAGTTAATGGAAGGAGATCATAGATCTTCCTAGAAAACCACACTACTTCTCTATTGGCGCAAGTTTTAATTTCTAATCATTTTGTATACTAAATGACACTTCCAGAGGTGAAGCAGGATGCACAACTCTTTTGCCAGCAAAAATTCTCAGAGGCTGTCCGCTGAACATCTGGGGCTATAACTGTATTTGAAATAGTTAATTAAATATTTACTTAGTGAACAGAAAGTAGTTTACAGCTCAATTGCAGAGAGAATTTGTGGGAAAAGAATAAGAAATCACAAATCATTGCAAACATTGCAAGAAGAACCAAAAGGGTGAGTCATGCGTGACTACTTTTGATGTTTTGTAACGAGCAGCTGAAGTTTTTTGAGCTTATTGGTACTTCTCTGAATTAATAAGTTCTCATGGTCTCATCCAACTGAAGCTTTTATATAGTAACAAGGAAATGTAAGACTTTATTTTAGGAAGCCAACGAACCCTGACTTTTTTTTTTTATTTAATGTATTTGGTACAGGGTCTTATTACAAAGCTCTGTCTTGTAGTGATCCTCCTGTTTTCAGCCTCCCCAGTGCTGGAATTACAAGTGTTCACTACCACACCCCGTTTTGGTAGCTGGCTCAGCGTGCCCCAGGGGTAGGGCCGGCGCAGCCTGTGGTGCTGGGGATTGAACTCTGGTCCCTGCGCTCATCTAAGAGGTGCAAAGTCTGCGGAGTTATCTTGCTGGCCTGAATCCTGAATTTTCTAAGTGCTAATACTTCAACTTAGTCACAGTTATGGAAGGATAACTCAAGCCAAAGAACATAGACAACAAAGAGAATGAAATGTTTGTCAAGGATTTTTCTCTTTCTTTTTGTGGCGTTAGGAAATTCTGACCTCTGCTTGATGTGCCTGAAGCTTCTGCTAGGGTCTGACTTTTGAGGTTTGTGTACAAGAAGTAAATGTTGATTTTGGCCCCCCTAGTAAAATGCTGAGTGAGCTAAATAGTAACAACTGGTCCTCCTCTTCTTAAGTGTTTTCCTCTGGGGTTTCCTGTTTTGTCTTTCTTAGCCACTTCATTCTAAAGTCGTGCTGCCGCATATTTCCATGACCTTGGAACTATTTTCCATAGCTCTGATCAATTCTTCCTTTGTTTTTCCCTTTTTCTGTAGTTAAGAGGATGTATGAGATCATTGGTTAGAATTCTCTACCTCTATGAATGTTACTCAGTACTTTCTATGGCCTCAAGGGGGATGGAAGTTGGTTTTGGCCAATGGGATGCCAGCAGATACGCTTCAAGCAAAGACTTGAAATATGTTGTATGGCAGTTATGGTTTGTGTCTAGTTGTCCCCCCAAAGCCTCATGCAGTCATGGGGTAGACTGCTAGAGATTGTGATTAACTCATGATGCACTGGGTTTATGGGTGTGAGTGCTGCTGGGACTATGGGTGTAAATGCTGCTGGGATTATGGGTGTGAGTACTACTCCCAGCCTGGGGCAGATAGCCTGAATGCAACTTAAGGGAGACAGACCTCCTCTGTGTTGCCACGGTGGCTGCTACTCCTCCTTTTTGCTTTGTCATGTGCTTTGCTGCAGCCTTGATGGAAGGTTGCTCTCTGCCGTGTGCTCCTTTGCCATGGAGCCGGCTGAGTATGGACTGAAACCTCCAGTAACTGTGAACTAAGTAAATCTTTCCTCCCTTCATTTTGAGTGGGGGTTATTTGTCCCAGCAACTAGAGAAGAGTAACTGAGACAGGAGGGCTTGTTTTTCTACCCCTCCTGCCAATTTCATGAGACATACACATGCCTCTGGCTCTATGGTCTGGGGAGATTTGGACAGAGCCTGCACTGGAGCAAAGACTGCATCAACCATTTCAGCTCAGCAGACCCTATCTCACCTCTGTGCATGTGTATGAGAATCCATGATTATTGTTTCAAGCTGTTGATCTTTATCTTTTTATTTGTGGATGTGTTTTACCTAAAGTGGTAGTAACTGCCAATTGTTATTTTAGGCAATGTCAGAAAATGGAGAAAGGGAGGGCTGGCCAAATAGCTCAGGGGATTAAAGTGCTTGCTTAGGCAGACGCAGGTGCCAGGGGTTCAATCCCTGGGTCTTCCATGCCAGCCCTGTCCCCAGGGCGTACTGAGCTGGCAATTGAGACTGGATGTGGTAGTGCACTCCTGTAATCCCAGCGCTTGGGAGGCTGCAGACAGGAGGATCACTACTAGTCCGATCTATGTAGTGAGACCTTGTACTAAATACTAAGGAAAAAAAAAAAAAAGGAGAAAAGACAAGAAGGATCGAACTCCTGTGGACTATTATGTAGTCTTCCTATTCATTGCCATGGTGGTTTTATTGTCAAGCAGAGGCCTCTGGTGCTAAGGACAAAGCACCTGAGTGATTGTTCTACTGCTTTGTTGACTTTAGGATTCCTGAATCCAAAAAGTGGAGAGAGCAGTGAGTACTTAGTGGGACTCACGTGAGCAAACAAAAAATGTTAAGCATCTGGGTTCAATAAATGTATGGAAATATTACTGTTCAAGAAATGTATGGTTGGTATTATTAGTATCTTCATTGTCAGTATTGTCACTATAAGTTGTATCTGTAGCCAAAGTAACAGTCACCCTGAAAATACCTTTTACAGCATCCTGCCTTTACCCTGTTACAGCACTAGCAGCATTTTCACATGGGATTCCTGTAATATCTATGAAGAAACACTGCAATAAAGTTCTCTGGAAAATAGTTCAAATATTTCTTTAGAATGCAAGATTAGTTTTTCCTTATCTCAGTGATGTCCTGCTTTTCTGTTTAACTTGGATCTAGGTAAGAAAAGAACATAGGGGAGGAGTGCTTTTCTATTTAATGGAGAGATTTGGGACCACAAATCCCAGCAAATAAAGGTCTGAAAGGAGGTGCACAAAATATGAGGAAAAAATCCATAAATTCAGGTTTGTGTAATGAGGCGAAGTTCTAGACTGAAATCACTGGAGGAGTCTCAGTGATAAGTTGTACTGTGAATCGCCAAAAATATACTGAAACTTTACCACTCTCCTTGGTTCCCCAGTAAGAGTAGCAGTGAAGACTTCTGGGAAATGTGAAGAGAGAGCACCTGTTCCTTACTTTAGAGATAGAGGAGGAATTGCTGAAAAAGGTTGGGTTTTGCAGTGAGTCAGGGAAAAGGGAGTTGGCTCAGGAAGAGTAGGAGGTGTCAATGCAAGGGGAGCAGCTGCTCAGGGCTGGGGGAGTTCTGAGAATAAATATTCTTGGAAGATGAGATAAAGAAAACTAAACCAACTATAGCCCAGGCTGACTTTGAACTGAAGGCGATCTTCCTGCCTCAGTGTTTTAGTTACTCTTCTCTCGTTGGGACAAATACCCGACACTCAAAAAGAGGGAAGGAAAGGTTTATTTAGCTCACAGTTACTGGAGGTTTCAAGACACTGGAGGAGGGAGGCTGGGGCGCTGCTGTGTCCAGAATAACCCTCTCCACATCTCACAAAGCACGGGCTAGGAGTTTAACTGTTTGAGCCTGTCTGGCCCAGCCCATCAAACTCTGCCTTGGTCCTCTGGCCCCGCCCCTCAAGACGCTCCCTGCTCCTCCAGCTGCGTCTGCTGCAGGAGGCTTTGAAGGAACAACTAGACACAAACTTTAACAGTCAGTCTCCTGAGAGCTGGGATTACAGGTGTATGCCGCTCTACCTGGCTTGTCCTATTTTTGCACCTAAAATGGGCAAAACAATAATATGCAAAATAATCATCCTTTTTCTTGAAAAAATTAAAAATGTCATCGTAATTATGTTACTCATCACATACTCTTTTGATATGAACCTTTCTAATTTTTTTTCAGTCACTAAATATTTTTTAGTGTCCATGTTCTCTATGTTAAGAATCAGGGTGTTAGGTACTAGCAACAAATAAATAAAAAGGCACCAGTACTCTCTGGTGGTTTTAATTCTCTTCTAATAGAAGAAAGAGGTGGAAGGACAGATACGTCTGCTGAAAACAATGATACTGATTTGCAAGGGTATAACTGGATTATTTAAATTAATTTCTATACAAGGAGATAAGAGAACATAAATGATAGAAGTGATTGAGAAGAGAAGCTCTTTTTTATCTTGTCTATTTTTTATTTTGAATTTTGTTGAGAAAGAAATAGCAATGAGACACTTTCAAAACAAGTTAGTAGGACAGTTACAATAATTAATACATTGCATATTGTTGTCTTTGTAGTAGTTATTCGTAATGCAAGATGCTAAACACTATTAGTACAAATCTTCTCATTGAATTAAGAGAAAGTAGTTGTATATCTAACCTAATTAATTTGTATATACAGATATATATATATAT
>NW_004524715.1:7627421-7628611 GCF_000260255.1 Octodon degus
CTTTTTCACTACAAAATGGTCCTTCATTTATATCTCCCATTTTTGTTTAGTTTTATCAGAGATGGGTATTCCATTGCCATTCAAATATTATAGGTGCGTGAATTCAGCAAAGTAATCCAATATAGTCCAATAGACCATAATAGTAGTGGGTTATCTGTAGGACTGGCAAAGTCAGAAGTTGTTGACTTGAACCTTTTATAGCTCAGCATATTAGTATGGCTTTACATTTTATACCTCATGTTTATACTTTTCTGCTGGATGGATAAGACCAAGATAAAGCAAGACATATATAACAAAAATGTAACTTCTGTATCTGACAAGGTCAGTCAAATTCCCTCAAGGGAAGCTTTTTCTGAGCTACAGGAGCCACAGTTAGCCCAGAAAAGCTTCATGAGTGGGTGGGGAAGCAGCAGTCCGTCTAATATTGCTTTGGATATCATTGGTTGTTTGTGTGTGTGTGTGTGTGTGTGTGTGTGTGTGTGTGTGTTTTCTTTCTGTATTTAGTCCAGGGTCTACAGGGTCTCACTGCACAGATCAGACTCGTAGTGATTCTCCTGTTTTCAGCCTCCCAAGCACTAGGATTATAGGTGTGCACTACCACACCCAGTCTCAATCATTTCTCAGAGGGCTGCTGGGCCGGGGTGACACAGCAGGCAGGGGATCCAAACCTGGCCCCTGCATCTTGCCTAAGCAGGCACTTTAATCCACTGAGCTATCTGGCCAGCCCTGGTATTTTGTGTTTTCATATGAAGTTTATTTTCCAGGTGTGTGAAGGAACTCATTGGTATTTTGGTGGGGTTGCATTGAATCTGTAGATTGTTTTGGCAATACGGCCACTTTTTTTTTTTTTTTTTAACACTGTCATGGCTTTATTCAAAACACAGTTGCACAAAAGTATTAACTTCAAAGTTTTTAGGGAGAGGTTCTTGAGGACTTTAACACATTATATACATACTGCCATACAAAGAGCATTAAAATAGGACCCAAAACTTCTACAAAATATAAAACCCACCCTTATTTATTTGCATGAAAATACCACCCACAAAGCTACGTTGAGTCTTAAAAGTTATCTGGGGGCTCTAAGTGTTGTTGTCAAACCAAAGAACTCTAATTATGATTGCACAATAAGATGATTGATAAGAAAGTCAATACATAGATTTAGTTTTAAAAATAAGATTTTGTATTTATTG
>NW_004524715.1:7628711-7629881 GCF_000260255.1 Octodon degus
TTTCTCCACTATAACTTCATAATTTTTACTCTAATATTCCAAGTCCTCCATTTTAAACTAAAAAAAGCAGCAGCAATACCATACTGGTTTAAATGTGTCCCAGGAGAGAAGTGTAATTTCGATTTGCTGACACTTTTTAAAAACTTAAAAATATTCAAAGAGAAACAATTTCAGACAGCAAACATTCCAACAGCACACTGTCCTGGGCAGGATGCCTCCGTGACGAAAGGGCAAGGGGCTCATCTCCTTGTCGGGCTCTGTACAGCAGCCGGATGCATGCATGCTCACACTTAGCACGAATACTGTACTATTTGTAATGAGCACCAGCTTGAAAGTCAACCTTAGTTATCAATTTAGTTACAAATATTTTTCCACCTTCCATATCCAATAATGTTGTATCTGGTAACGCGTGACAACTATAGGAAGAATAATTAAAGTTCTATTCAGAAAAACTATAAATATTTCACAGAATTGGCATCCAAGTCCTTGGGAAACCAATTTAAATTTAATTATCAACAGGCAACTGTCCAGGCTTTTGAGAAACACTAATACCATCTGCAAAAGCCTCTCTTGCTTCTATCCTAAGCAGAACCTGTTGAATAAAACTGTATGAGCAATATTTGGATCTGTAAAAATTCTCAATTTTTTCCACTTCACTTATTTAAAACCTAGCCAGATCTGAAAAGGTGACTAAGGTATGGGACTAAGGGTTTCCTGGGACTCCTGGGGCCCAAAGTTCTTGGACAGAGTGAGTGACAAGAAAGGGAGGGGAGCACAACAGTCACTGCAGGAGGAGAGGAAGGCGACCTAGGACCCAGAACGCCACCTCAGGCATGTTGGGAGTGCTGACCACACGCCTCTGGACTTGGTATGAGCAACTGCAATCTTTCCTTCAAACATAAAATCTTACCTGTCATCACAAAGGCCATGAACTACATTAATTACTAAACAGCACCTCCAAATCCATGAAATACATTGCCGAGTAGGACCGTGCTGTCCTGCATCTGTTTTTCAACAGAACTCATGTAACGAGCATCCAGTACCCTTAGCCAAAAAGTCACTGCCCTCAAACTAAAGCTCTCTGAATCATTTCTAAAAAAATAATCAACTTATCATTCAAGAGACTATTGTCATTTCATATTACAGCTGACTGTAGTTTCAGTTAATTTA
>NW_004524715.1:7630283-7634386 GCF_000260255.1 Octodon degus
TTTTTTAGTTCTTTATAGATTCTAGAGAGCAGACCCTTGTCTGAGTACTTATTTGTCATGATTATTTGCAAATTTGTAGGTTGCCTTTTCACTTTATTGGTAATTTCTTTTGACGTGAAAAAACTTCTCAGTAAGAGCAGATCCCAATGATTGTAATTCTTTTTCAGACATTTCATAGATTTTGTTTTTGGGAATAATTACTGAAGAATTAATGTTTTCTTTTAGACATGGCATGCTTCTACTTTCCTTACATTGATTTGTGTGTATCAGATACAGCAGTAACTTCTTCCAATTTTATGGAATACCTTTGTAGGGAAAGTCTTTTTGTTTACATGGGCCTGTGGCAGCCGCTGTGGTGCTGGAGCTGTGCTTATTGAGCGGCCTATTTTAAGGCCCCATGAGGGGAATGCCACTGTGGAATCTCATGTGATCCCCTGAGGACCCTGGCCATGAAGAAATCTTTCTTGGGCTCTGTAAGGGAAGCATTCATAATGCTAAGTTTTCAGAATGCAGCCACTACAGTGACAGGGCTTCCTACTGGGTCCTAGGACAGGAATACCTGTATTAGTGGCTCTGATCTTAAGGTGGCTCTGATCTTAAAGTTGGTACTCTTTTATAGCACACTGGGTTCTGAAGGCATGGGTGTGCTGGTGATGGTGTGAATTCTTTCTCTGTGGTAAACACTTCCATGGAGCTAAGGCAGCTCCCCAAGTGGGGTGAGAGCCTGTGAGGACTGTGGAATGTTCCTGTAGTTAGGATGCCAGGCCACAGCAATAGCAGAGCTGGGGGAGCACTTCCTACCTTTTCCCAGCAGTGTACAGTCCCTCCTCACCAGAGTCAGGTAGTATTGTGTTCTTTGCTAGCATCCATGCCATTTAAGGTTCTCATCATGCCTTGTTGAGCTCCAATGTTTTCCTATAGTCATATTCCTCAAGCGTGGCCATCTCTTGGCTGCTCTAGTTCTCTGTGGCATAGGTCACCTGCTGGCCATTTCTATTCTGAGGTAGGTATTGTTATATCAGGTGTGCAGGTAAAAGAACTGAGGCCTTGGTGCACACACGCCCATTCCACTGGACTCCTCAGGACTCTGGGCTCCCTCTCTGCTCAGCTTTCCTGAGCCAGAGGCACTGTAGTCTCTTTATACTCTCCACTCATTCCACCCTTACTAATGCCAGGGCTCACCTCACTCACCACAAATTGAACCCAGATCTCCAGAGTCTTTCTCTCCAGAACTAGCCTGATTTGCTTTTGTCTCACTCACTGCCAGTCACCCCTACCTCTCTCTTCCATCACTGCACTTCACTCCTTGCTTCTGTTCCTTCCCTCTGAGATGCCAACATCGTTTCAAGAACTCTGAGTGGAACTGACCTCTCCTACCCCCTTCCCCCTGCTTACAATACAACTTTCTTTATATTATAATAAAAAATTAAAAAATAGAACTGAGGCTTGGAGTGGTGCAGCCTAGGATTGGCGACATTACCTTGGCATGGAGCCAGCAGACTGAAACTCCTATAGACTGAGCCAAAACAAACCACTCTTCCTTTAATTTATTTAATCACAGCTTTTTGTAAATTGAAATTATTTTAAAATAAAGAATTAAAATATTACATCAGAAAATACCACATATAAGAAAAACAGAAAGGACACAACCTAAGAATGGAAGCAAAACACGAGCAAATATTTCACACATGAACATATACATGTGACCAATAAAGCCATAACTATTTGATATCATTGATATGCACACAACTCCTCTGGACCACAGTGTGGTACCATTTTGCATCTGATAGACACAACTGCTTCAAAATTTAAAAAATTTGAAGATATCAACTGTTAGGATTTGCGTTTCAATGATCCATTATAAATTTCTGGAGAAAGTGTAATATATTATTGTTACTTTATTTAACATTTTATTATTGTGTTAGTTGATACATTGTGTCAACTTGGCTGAATGAGCTCGGGCAGATCTCAGCATGGGGCCCTAACCCTACAGGTGGGCAGGGCCCAGGAATTGAGAAAGGCAGGAAGCCAACCTGCCTGGTTTCCTGCCATCCCACCCGGCTTCCGCTTCTGTGGAGAAGTCCCAGTCTTCGGGGGAGCTTGATCTTTGTGGCTGCGCCACTTTGGAGGAGCTCGGATCTTCACTGCTCTTCATTGTTTTCTGCTGTATGAACTGCTGTTTGCCTTGGAGCCAGCGGAATATGGACTGAACCCTCCAGTAACTGTGAGCTAGATAAACCTTTCCTTCCTTCATTTTGAGTGTTGGGTATTTGTCCCAGCAACAAATAAAAAGTAACTAAGGCAATTATTATCTTAAAAAGTTGAACATTGGAATACTTTGTGACCCTGCAATTTCTTCCACACACACACACACACACACACACACACACACACAGAGGCATGTACAGTATGCTCACAACAGTAAAATTTACAATAGGAAGAAGGCAGAAAGAACCTCAATGTGCATTAGTGGAAGACTGGCTAAAGAACTGTGTACTTTGTGACCCTGCAATTTCTTCCACACACACACACACACACACACACACACACACACAGAGGCATGTACAGTATGCTCACAACAGTAAAATTTACAATAGGAAGAAGGCAGAAAGAACCTCAATGTGCATTAGTGGAAGACTGGCTAAAGAACTGTGTGCATTTTCACCATGGAGCACCATCGAGCAGCGAGGGTAAAAGAACTGCAGTGTGGGAGAATTTTAGCAAGACGGCATGAAACGTAAAAGGAAACCGTTCCCTAATCCCATACAGGATGATACCATATTGCAAAGTAAAAACAACTAAAAACCATTTCAAATATATATTACACACGTAAAACTATATAAAGCTGCAAGATGATAATAGACACATGCAATGGATGTTTTCTTTGCCGTAAGAAATACCCTAACTTAAAGAGGAATAGATTTTTTTAAATCTAGAAACTTTTACTTTTGATTACCAAGTCTTTCCTTCTGCTTTCATTCGTTCACTTTTCAAAGTTTTGAAGGTCAGCTTTATGCGTACCCGGCTCACAGAAGAGGTTCAGTAAATGATACTTACTAAAATTGTACCGAATGACTGAAAGCCTGTGCGGTGTTTGCCTCTCAAGGGCGCCTTTGCAGTTACGCTGAATGTCCAATTGGTGGAGCCCACGTTGCATTTGTTAATGGCGAAAAAGCCAGAATGGAAACTTGTTCACTGTTTCAGAATCTCTGGGCAAATTCTGGATAGTTCTGAAGGAATTTTGCAATAACTTTGGCTAGCCTTTGAAGCAGATTAATTGGACGATAATTTCATCCTTTTGGCATGGTATTTGTGTTCAATGAACCGCTTTCCAATCGAAAATTTAACTCATTTGATCCTAGAATTAATGTCAAATAGCAAATGTATGGTCAGCTTTCCCATTTCTGGGATAAAATGCCTGATATACACTTTTTTTTGGGGGGGAGGGGCAGGATCTCGCTGTACATTCCAGGTTGGCCTTGAGCCAGCTCATTTTGTAGTCCAGGCTGGTTCTTGAACTCACAAGGATCCTCTGGCTTCAGCCTCTGAGCGCTGGCATTACATGAGGCACCACACCTGGCCTTGACATACACAATTTAAAGGATGAAATGGTTGATTTGGCTCCTGACTTGAGACGTTTTAGTCCATGGTTGTCTGGTTCCAAGATCAGAACATCACGGTGGAAGAAGGTAGAAGAACGTGGAGGAACAAACCTCCCACGTCATGGCTGCGAAGCCAAGCAAGAGAGCACAACCACTGACGGATTCCTAAAGGCACAGCCCCTGCACCCGCCTCCTAACGATAGCTTGGGCTGTGAACCACGTGGGCTCATCCGCTGATGAGCATAGCAACCCCATGATGCAGTCACCTTTCTGAGAAAAAAAGGTGAAGGCAATGAAGAATGAGAAAAGTCTACTTAAAATACAATGAGAGGGGAAGCCGTGGTAATGACTGTGACAAGAGAGACACGATACCATGTAAAGAAAAAGGTATCAACATGAGACCTAACATTGCTATAAGTACAGGGACTTGTCTTGAAGCACTGGTCTTTCTTTCTTTCTTTCTTTCTTTCTTTCTTTCTTTCTTTCTTTCTTTCTTTCTTT
>NW_004524715.1:7634486-7643956 GCF_000260255.1 Octodon degus
TAAAAATTACTAATACAGTGTGCTTGAATTAGAAAAATTAAGATTCTAAATAAATTGCTAGAGAATTTCACAATGGTGGGAGGGGTCAATGGAAATTTTGCTTTACATACAATCTGATCATTAACAGACTAGTAAATCTTAATTGGAATGGTAAGGCAAAAATAGTAAAACCACACTTTTGCTATAAAAAGTTACACACCATCTTCTGCAGGAAGAGTTATCCTACGGGGGAAATAGAGATGCGCTCGTGCGCCTGCCCACCCAGAGCATCAGCGAGCACGGCCCCGGGCAGCGGGCACCGAGCAACCTGGTCGTCTCCTTCCTCACCGTCATCCTCAGCTTCTCGTTTTCTCTTCTCCTCCCGGAGACTTTCTTCTTCCTCTTCCTCCTCTTTTCCTTCTTCAACATAGTCACCATCATCGTCTTCATCCTGAATTTCTTCTTTCATCAAGTATGACAGGCCTACTTCTTCTCCCTCCCCCAGTTCCGAGCCAGCCTCTTCTTCCTCCTCCTCGTCTTCGTCTTCCTCCTCTTCCTCTTCACCCCACTCAGGGAGACCAGCTTCATCTTCCTCATCTTCTTCTCCATCTTCATCCTCCTCTTCTGAGTCCGGTGCTTCATTATCTTCCTGATCATATCCATCCAAGTATGTGATTCGCTGCAGCAGTTCAAAAATACTTTCTCGGTGATCTTCCAGGTTTGTGATCTCACAGTTAAACAAATCCAGACTTTTCAAACTTTTAAGATTTTGCAGAGCTTCTACTGTACTCAGATCTTTGATTTTGTTTCCACTCAGATTGAGGTAGGTAAGATTTGGGCATTTCTCTGCTAAAACTTCCAAGCCTCCAGAAATTGCATTGTCAGGAAGTTCCAACTTCCGAAGTTTATTTAGGCTGGGAAGCTGGGCCAGCGAACGTATGCCACGCTAGCCACACTCAGAAATTCTAGTTCTTTAAAAGTGTCGTTCAGGCCCTCAGTTTCCCCATTGACACACAGGCAATTATCAAGAACCAATTCTGTCACCTTCTCTGGGGCTCTGTTTCTTAACTCCAGGTTAATCTTCTTCTTCATCTCCATGTCCTCCTCCTGCTCTTCTGCCACTACTCTCCTTCCTTCTCCTTTCCTGCTCTTCCCACTACCCCCAAACCGAAAATCTTAGAAAATTTGGAAATGAATGAAAAGAATCACAAAGATAAAAGCCCACTATCACCAGATAGGAGTGGGGGAGAAAGAAAAGAATAGCAAATGGAGTCCAGGGAGTTGGGACTCTTAACTTGTCTGCCCCCACCTCCTTGTCCACACACCAGCGCACACTCACGCACGCACGCACGCACACACACACACACCCACACCCGCAGTTCCTTCCCCTTCAATGGCTGCTCAGAAACTAATATGGCCATTTTGAACAGTGTTAATTTTGCCCATCCATGAACAGGAAAGCTCTAATGTCTTCTTCAAATTCTTCCCTCTTCTCCAGTTTTTACTGGAGAAATCTTTCATGGCTGGAAGTACAAATGATACCAATAGTTATATGAAAAAAATGTTCCACATATTTAGCTACCAGGGAACTAAACTTCAAAGCTACATTGAGATTCCATGTCACTTCATTCAGAATGGCTAACCAGTAAGTTCTAATGAGGGTGTAGGAAGAAGGAATCCTTATGCACTGTTTGTGGGAAGGTAAATTAGTGCAGCCATTATGGAAATCAGTATGTATGTTCCTTGCAAAACGAAAATGAGGTCCATGTATGGCCCAGCAGTAGCATTCTTGGAAATATACTCAAAGGAGTTAAAATTAGTGTACAATAGACAGATCTGAGTGTGCATATTCATTGCAATGCAATTTACAACAGCCGTATTACAGAGTTAAACTATGTGCCCATCAACAAATGGATGGATACAGAAAATGCTATATATACAATAGAATAATATTCCCCTATAAGGAAGAAGAAACTTGGTGTGTTGGCATACATCTGTTAAAAAAACTCAGTGACTTGGTGAGTTTACCTGTTACTTTGCATAATTAATATGCACTAATAAAAATAAAGCATTATAACAGCAGATGGTAATTAAAAATTGTTCTTCTTTAGCAGCTTGTAAATTTGAGAACTTTCCATAAGTTTCTAATTAAAATAAGTGATTCTGGTCTCTAAGCCTGAGTCTGAGAGCTGCTGCAGCAGACACTGCAGCTGCTGAGGTGATCCAGTTACGCGGTGTGACAGATTCACACTGTATAGGTGATTTCCTCAGTATTGTGGAGAATGAATTTGGGGAGATAAAAGGGCTGAGGCAGGAAGACCATTTATGAGGTCAATACTCTAATCTACTTGAGAGTTGAAGAAGCCTTGACCTTGGCCAGGGGCAGTGCGGATTATGGGGAAGAGCAGACAGTTTTAAAAATATATTTATATGACAACATCAGTAGGAGCTGGTGATTGGATACAGGAATGAGGGAGAGTGCGGAATATCATCATTCTCCATCATACCACATTACAGGGGAAGAGTGAATTTCTTCACATTCGTCCACTGAGTTCCCTTGAGGGAAACATAGTTATTTCCTCCCATTTGTCTCTGTCAAGTACAATTGGAAAAAGATGATACACAGCAGCACTGTCACCCTCCTGTGAGACTGGTTGCTTTCAAGGTCAAATCGTTTTGGAAAACATTTGTCTGGTGCCAGTCTTAAGTTTGATGTGAACAGAAATTCTTTGAAACAAAGTGGTATTGGGGAGGAAGGGTTAGGCGAAGACGGGATTCCAAAGCCTTGCGAAGAGCTCCCACTGATGGGGGTGAGGTAGGTGCCTGAGCTCACCCTGATTCTTCATGTGGTTGATGCAAACACTAATCAGGCCTTCCTCCTCCTGGCCTCTACATTTCTAACTCCTTAATTACTAACAGGAAAGTAAAAGTAGCAGCCAGCTTCTGCCAAGGGAAAAGTTCAGGACCTTGTTTGCAAGAGCAGAAATGAGCCTTTTGTTAACTGAGAGGAAACTGATTTCACTGTATATTTGCATGGAACAATGTGTAAAATTACATTACTTTTATTATTGAAGCACCAACCACACCCTAAGGGGTGGTTGAGTGCTCTCCAGATGAAAAGATTTCTTGTATATACACGTGGTGAATTTGTGGAGGAATTAGAGTTTCAACAGCAGATTTTCTGAAAAGAAATCATGCTGGCAGAAGATGAAATTACAAGTTAACATGCTGAAGCCTCTGTATTAGGAGCTGACACTAGATGTAGCAGAGTCCTCAGAGGACTGCTGGGAAAAGACTTGCAATACAAAACAATATAAGGCTACCTCCCCCGAGGATTGACTGTACTTGACCCTGGGAGGAAAGTATGTTTGAAATGTGGGAGATACTCTGAAATGAACTGGAATTTTGGAGGGCTGTATCACGTGGGACCCAGCAGGAAATTCACTTTGGTAGGAACATAGCTTGGATATGAGCTTAAGAAGGAGCTGCTCAAATGACCTTGTTCTTAAGTGAATGGAATGCTTTCAATTCAGCCATCAGTAGTTAAACTGAAATATCTTAAACAATAATGCTTCACAGTTGACATTTAAGAAGCAGGGAGGCAGAAACATGTTCTATCATTTTTTTCCTTCCAAATAATTATGCACTTTTTGTTTTTGGTGTGGCATATACTTTATTTATTTATTTCCATAATTTTATTGAGAGACATATAGCAATGAGACAGTTTCAAACCAAATTGGTAGGTCAGTTTCAATAATTAACACATTGCATACTCCCTTCCTAGTGGTTATTTGCTGTACAAGATGAGGACATGATATCCTATTTACAAACACTATTAGAACAAATCCCTCTATTCATTAAGAGAATGTAGCTATATATCTATCCTAACCATTTTGAATACACAGATCCAAAATGGACATTCATCTGTATCCCCTTTTTTGTTTAGTTCCGTCATTTGAATACTATAGGTGTGTGAACTCAGCAAAATATTCCAAAAGAGTTCAGTAGTCCATAATAGTATTGGGTCTTCCACTTCACTGGCAGTGTCAGAAATAGTTGACCTGAGTCCCCTACAGCTCAACATAACAGCATGGCTTTCTTTCTTATACTTTTCTGCTAGATGTTTAAGACTAAGAAAAAGCAAGACCTATGCAACAAGAGTTGTAGCTTTTGGATCTGATAAGGTCAGTCAAATCCCCTCAGGATTTATCTTTTTTTTTTTTTTTTTTTTTTTTGCAGAACTAGGGCTTGAACTCAGGCCCTTGTGCTTGCCAGGCAAGCACTTATTCTACTGAGCCATCTTCCTGGCTCCCTCTTCTATCATCTTAAAGTACTTTATAAAACCATTCTGAGGTAATGGGGAGTAAGTGACTTTCAGTTACATTCACTTTAAAGTAAATAGTGTATTTAAAGAGAATTAATTGATAAAATTTCATGACATGTGTCTCAGTTACTCTTCTGTCATTTCTGGGACAAATACCTCAAACTCAAAATTAAAGAAGGAAAGGCTTATTTAGCTCACAGTTACTGGTGGCTTCAGTGCACACTCAGCTGGCTCCAAGGCAGAGCAGCACACAGCAGAGAGCAGCCTTTCATGGGGTGGGGGCAAAGAGCAGAGAGCAAAGGGAGTGGCAGCAGCTCAGGCTGCTAGCCAGCCTCTCTCCCTCTCTCCCCTCCTTCCATTGTAATGCAAATTACCAGTCCCAGGGCAGGTACAGCATCCACATCCACAATAATCGATCACAAACTCCAGAAGCTGTCCCATGATTGCATGAGGCTTGTGGGGGAGGGGACTCCTATACACAAGCCATAACAACATACAAAATTCATCAGGGACATATTAAATGTCTATCTATCTGTCTATCTATCTATCTATCTATCTATCTATCTATCTATCTATCTATGACAATTAAGGAGTTATAAATGTAGAAGAGGTGAGGGTAAGAAATTATTAGCATTTGCATTGATCTTATCTATCTATGATCTACCTATCTGTCCCCTATCTTTTGCGACAGATTCTATGCTGTGCATGAGATGGACATTTTCTGTTGTCTAGGCAGCATCTGTCCTGCCCTTTCTTAGAACACAAATGTCTCTTTGAGAAACTAATATCCTCTGATTGTGTAGAAGCTCTGGGGTTTTAATATAATTGACCCCATTTCTAGCTACTTATCCCTTGTAGGCCATCGCATCTTCTATTGTGCAAGGATGGTTTGAGGAATCCCAGGGGTAAGCCAATTGGTGCATGATATTACCTCAACTACAAGAGTGGTCTAGGCTCTGTGAAGCTGAGGATGTATGTCCTGAGATATGGCTATCCTCTTCTAGATGTGAAAAGGGAGGAATGGAGTCCTAGCTACTGCCAGCAGCTGTCTTGACATTACAAGAGCTGCCAGCTTGAAGACCAAGCCAGTATGTGGAAGAGAACTACAGGATCAAGCCAGATCCACCACCACCCCCACTATGGACTTTCCAACTGCACAATGGAATAAATCCTCCTCACTGTTTGCTCATTTGCTTGTGTGATTGATTGGCTGCTGGTATATGAGGATGAAAGATAATATACAGGTTGTGTCTATGTCTCTATAGTAAGACAGAATTATTAACTTTGGTTCTCCATCCTTAAGATTAATTGCATAATGACTAGCTTTGCATCCCCACTTCTTTCTTACAGTCAATATTAAATGAAAAAACCTTTAAAGTGTGTTGATATTTGTACTCTGAAGAATCTGACATTCAGCCTTAGGGTAAAAATATCTAGAGAGGGAATAATTGGGTCAATTGGAATTTCTGGTTTCAGTTCTTTAAGAAGTCTCCATACTTCGAAGGGGGTCATATTGATTCTGTAGATAATTTTGGGTAGAATAGTCATTTTTTAAAAATTAATTCTCCCAATCCATCAACACAGAAGTCTTTTCACTGCTTGTGACTTCTTAAATTTCTGACATCAGTGTTTTTTAATTTTCACTGTAGAGAATTTTACTCCTTCATTAAAAAAAATCCAAATTAAATACTTTCTTTCTTTCTTTCTTTCTTTCTTTCTTTCTTTCTTTCTTTCTTTTTTATTTCTCTTTCTATCCTTTTATTAAGACTTCCAATATATGATGAATAAGAGTAGTAGCGAAAATAGAAACCTTTGTCTTGTGTTAAATCTTAGACAAAATCCTTTTCTATTTTCTCCATTTAGCAGGATATTACTTGTGGGTTTTCATATTTAACCTTTCTTATATTCAAGTATGTTCCTTCTACATATAATTGGTTGATTTTTTTAATATGAAAGTGTTTAATCTTATTGAAAGCTTTTTATATATCTCTTGAGATTATCATGGATTTTTCTTCAATTTGTTTATGCAATGTGTTATAGTTATTAATCTAAATATGTTGAATTAGCATGCATTCCTTGTACAAGTCCAACTTGATCATGGTATACAATCTTTTTGATGGGCTGCTGAATTACATTTGCTAGTTTTTTAAAAAAGAATTTTACATCTATGGTCACCAGGGATATTGGCCTCTGTGTGTGTGTGTGTGTGTGTGTGTGTGTGTGTGTGTGTGTGGTTTGGACCAGGGTAATGTTGACCTCAAGAATTAGTTTGACAAAATTATTTCCTTTTAAGTGTTTTGGAATAGTTTGAAAATTGGAATTACTGCTTTAAATGTTTTGTAGACTCAAATTATAAAACAATTAGGTTCCAAACTTTCCTTTGCTGGGAGATTTTTAATTACTTCTTCAATTTTGTAACTTAAGTTTGGTTGTTTAGATTTTCTTTCCCTTTTTTACCTGATCTTGGTAGTATGTATATTTCCATGAATTTATTCTTTTATTTTAATTTTTCCCATTTGATATATAATTATTCATAGTAATTATTTATGATCCTTTATAGTTCCATGATATCAGTGGTGATGTCTCTTTTTTTTAAATCTAACTTTAGTTTTTTAGTTTCTCTATTGTTTTCTGTTTTAATTTAGTTAAAATTTTGGTAGTTGTATCTATTTTTCAAAGTACCATGCTTTTATTTCCTTGAGCTTTTGCATTTTTTCTCAATTTCATTTAATTCTGTTTTCTCCACTAATTTTTTGTCTTGTTATTGCATTTTTAGATCCTTGAGGTCCATCATAGCTTGTTTGTTTGATATCTAATATTAATATATGCATTTATTACTATCAACTTTTATCTTTGTTGTATCTCACAAGTTTTGATATATTCTCAATTTTAGTTATTTCAAAACATTTGTTGTTTCCTTTTGTGTTTCTTCAACCATCCATCAGTTGTATAGATTTTCAATTTCTGTGTATTTATATGTTGTTCTTGTTGTTAATTTGTAGTTTTATTCTGTTGTAGTATGAAAATCTACATGATACAATTTCATCTAAAAATTTTATTGCATGGGTTGGGAAGATAGCTCAGTAGAATAAGCACCTGCCTGGCAAGTGCAGGGTCCTGAGTTCAATCCCCACTACTGGAAAAAAAAAACATTGCAATGATTTGTGGCTAACATATGGTGTTCTGGGGAGGATCAATGTGCTGATTAAAAGAACATATATTCTGAAGCTGTTGGATGAAATGGCCTATGAATGTCTATTAGGCTGTGATAGGCTGGCTCCAGACATTGGAGTTAAATGATGCTGTGTCTTTGTTGATTTCCTCTTCAGTGATGTGTCTGTCCATTGATGAAGGTAGAGTGTTGTTGTGGCCCCCAGCAATTATTGAGCTGTTACTTCTGGAATTTTCTTTACCTTTATTTTTGAGAATTTGACTCTCACATGCCTTTGAAAAGCTTTAGATCAATCCACTTGGAATTCTTTGAGCTTCCTGGACTGGATGTCCACATCTTTTTCAAGATATGGGAAGATTTCAGTTATTATTTCATTAAATTGGTTTTAAATTGTTATTTTGGCTTGTACTTAAATGTCTCCCCAGAGCCTCATGTGATCATAGGGTAAGATTTTCAGAGGTGGCTGAATCTAGGGTGTGTGATGATGGGGTCAAGGATCCTTTGCTGGGATTGGTTCATGATGTGATGTTAGGACAGAGCGTTCCACCTGGGTGTCACTGCTACTTTCCCAAGGGTAGGTAGCCTGGGTAGAATATAAGGGACAGAAAAAGGGTTGCTATGGTTGCCACTTGCAGTTTGCTGCATTTGCCTGCCATGAATTCTTTTCCTCTGCAGTGCACCTCTGCCATGCCACCCTGCCTTGGAGCCAGCCTATCATAGACTGAAATCTCTGTAGACTGTGAGCTAAATAATCCTTTGTCCTTTAACCTTGAGTGTTGGGTATTTTGTCTTAGCAATGAGAAAATAACAAAGACAATTACTTTTCTGCTTGCTTCTCCTTTGCTGATAATGTAAATATGTGTTCACTCAATGGTGTTGTAGTTTGGGGATTTGTAAGGGAAAACAAAACATTATAGGACCCTTAATTTATAAAGTTATTTGATCATAGTCACTCAAATAATAATATGCAAGGAAAGTACAAGAAATCTGTTCACACACTGAAGACTAAAGAATCCAGCCCAAAGGGGCCTGCCCATTAGCTCAGTCATTTAAGTGACTGCTTCAACAAAGCAGTCAGGCTCAGGATGCTGTGGTTCGAGCCCCATATCCTCAAGCTTTGCCAGACTTGCCCTGAAGGCATCCTGAGCCAGCACCCCCCCCCCTCAAAAAAAATCTTTCTGAACTTAAAAAAAAAAAAAAAGAAAAAAGAAAGCCAGCATGACAAACTTCTTCAGGAGACTAAGCAGTGTACCATCTTCCCCTCCAGAGCCAGGAAGTGATGCTCAAAGTGGACCAGAACTTCTCCAAAGTGAACTATAGCTATTCTCAGCAACAACCAGGTCCTGAGCTCTCTCAATGATTACAACAGCTGAGTTCATCATGAAAGCCAGCATGACAAGCTCTTCCAAGAGAATCAACAGCTTCCAATAGCTTCCTACAGCCTCTCCACTTCTTCTCAAGTTCTGTATCTTATGCCTTTGGCAACAATCCTCAGGTGGGCCTCCCACAGCCAGCAGCACACTCCTTCAGTTCAGCTGGGTGTAACAAATTGACCCCCAGTTGTCAATCCACCGCAGGTGTCCTATAAATTTCATATGGTTCTTTCAGTCTTTTTGATACTTTTTCTTTTCTTTATTTATCTTTGAGATATTTTAAAAGACCTATCCCCAAGTTCAGAAATTCTTTCTCCTTAGTCTAGTATGTTGTTGAAATTCTTGGTTGCATTCCTACTTTATTGATTCAACTCTTTAGCTTAAGGGTTTGTATTTGGCTATTTCTAATTTCTACTTTTAGTAAATTTTTAATTCCGCTCATGCATTGTTTTCTTCATTTGATTTAATCATCTATTCATATTCTCTTACATCGTACTGAATTTCCTTAGGGTTATGATTGTAATTCTTTTTTTTTCTTTTCAAAGTTTTATTGATAAACATATAGCAATGAGACAGTTTCAAATCAAATCGAAAGTACAGTTTCAACAAATAATACACTGCA
>NW_004524715.1:7650811-7664352 GCF_000260255.1 Octodon degus
TTTCTTTCTTTCTTTCTTTCTTTCTTTCTTTCTTTTTTTTGTGTGTGTATCTTGGTATGATTTTATTTTAATTTCTTGTGCAAAAGGTTCATTTTTCTTGGAAATATGGTATTATAAGTTGAACTAAATTCAGAAATTTTAAATCTTTAAATATTTATTGCCTACTCCTTTCTACTTTTAGAATTCTAATTATATGAATAAAAGTTTCTTGGTTTTGACACAGTGAACTATTATGATTGATTCGTAAATTCTTTATTCATTTTTATTTTGTGTATTTAGTGTAGGAGTCACTTCCAGATCCTCGTCTAGGTCCAAGAAGCCAACATTTGTTTTGGTTTGGTTTTTCGGTGGAACCGGGGATTGAACTCAGGCCCTCGCACTTGCCAGGGAAGCGCTTATTCTACTGAGCCATCTCCCCGGCCCCTTCATTTTTATTTTGGACAATTTTTATTTTCAATTTGCAATCTATTAAAACATTAAAATAAAAAAGCCTCAAAACATCAAATAAGAGGGAATGAAGAAAACAAATGAAAAAATATATAGTAATTAAGGTTCTTATTATGGTTTGTGTCTAGTTGCTCCCCAAAGCATCATGCAGTCATAGGGTGGGGAGTTCTTGAGTTTGATATTAACTCATGAGCCACTGGGATTATGGGTTTTAGTACTGCTGGGATTATGGCTATGAGTATTTCCCCCAGCCTCAGCGGATAGCCTGAATGCAACTTAAAAGAGAGACAGACTTCCTCTGTGCTGCCATTGTTGCTGCTGTCCCTCCATTGTGTTTGTGCTCCCTGCTGCCACCATGAACTGCTGCCCTCTGCCATGTGCCACTCTGCCTTGGAGTCACCTGACTATGGACTGAAACTTCCAGTGACTCTGAGCTAAGTAAACCTTTCCTTTCAAAAAAAAAAAAGCTTTCTTTCTTACTTGTAGACATTCTCAGCTGACTAGAAGCTCAGCAACGCATGGCTGCACAAATGCAAAGCCTCATCTGGCTGCTCTCTGGCTCGATCTTACACATGCAAAATTCCGAGGTCCTTCACATGTGCGCTAAGCGTTCTTTTCAGTTTGCCCAGCGGATCCTGTGAGAATCCTGCCTTGTGGCTGCATTTCACACTGATTTTTCTCCATTTCCCGCCTACCGCTGGCCTAGAGGCACAAGACCTGCCAGGCGGCCCGATGCTGTGCCCCGCCACCCACGCTTCCTCCTCCCCTAAGCCTCAGCGTTGCGGTCCTCGCCACCAGCACCTTGCATGACCTGCCTTGCTGCGGATATTGCCCTGATGCTCTCTCTTCCTCATTTCTTGAATATTTTTAGTTCTGCCTTACAGTCAATTTTCCCCTAAAACTCCTGTGACTTTTTTTTTTTTTTTTTTGTTATTTCAGTATCCAGACGGATAATCTTTTCAACACCATAGACTGTAGTTCCTCAACTTCTTTTCCCTTCTGGGTCATGCATTCTACCTGACCCCAGCTACTTTCTCCCGTGATCATCCCTAGGCTCTTACGCTCAGCAGCAACTGCAAGAAAGAGTGCACTGTGCAAGTGGAAGGAGCGTGGTTTTCATACAGTTTGGAGGACAAACTGGAGAGGTGATCCAGGCTGTGTGAAGAAGGGCCATAGGCTCAAGGGCTTTGCTTCAAAGGAACATTCAGTGACAGAATAAAAAACATGATGGTGCCAAGACTGGAAACGTAGAAGTCTTTCATAAAAGCAAATTTGTTATTTAGGTCACATTTCATTGTGATCTAGCTACTTGGGTTCTTCTGAGTTTCCAATAGCAGATTGTTGGTTTAAAGTCCTCAGTGTAAGGACCGGGGATGTAGCTCAGTGGCACTGTGCCTGAGTGGTAAACATAAGGCCAAGTTCAATTCCCGGTACCAAAAAACAAGTACTCACAGAATTGTTTTGATTCCGTAATCCTTATTAGTGATGCTTAGGTGCCACATGTAGTATATATAGCATTTGGGGCGGGGAGAGGAGTAGATATGGTTCTTGGCCTCAGAGAACCCTCAGTCTGGTGATTGTACTGGACACAGTGATTGTATTGGACACAGTGATTGTACAGGACGCAGTGATCCAGCGTCAGTGCCATGAGAGCGTGAGAACAGGCTATTTATGGAAGATAGAAAGGCGAGGACCTCCTAGATGGCACTCCAGGAACTGGAGAAAGCAATGTACCACAGTAGATCTGAGCTGGACTTTGAAGGACAAGTAGGAATTAGCCTCTTACTCATCTGGAGGATGGCCAGGCTCCTCCAGGCCATGGGGATAGTTTAAGTCAAGGCCCGAAGGAGGCCACTGGGTTTCTACTGCCTGGAATTTGTGGGGCAACTGAGAGCAAGACTAGAGTTGAGGTAGCAGGTTTAAAGAGGAACTCCCTGGTATGGTATAAGTTGTATTTTGATGGCCGTGTTACAAAAAGAAAGTGGAATACTGATCCACTTTCATTACTGGATTAGGCAGAAGTAACTAACAGGCTACATAGTCAAGAAACAGAAATGTGAACAGTAAAGTAAGATAATGATGGAATTAAGAGAGCTTTCAGGTGGAAATATTTTTGCAGAGAAAAGGGTAGTGAGTCCTTTTTCTAGTCACCAATCCACTTGTCTTGGTTTGGGTCAGCTTCTGGCTCCCACTCAAAAACTGAACACAAGCAATCCTGCAGTTTCCCAGAGGACCAATAGTTCCTGGAATAACAACTCTCATGACATTTCCTGGATATGAAAAACTTTCTTGTTCTATATTTACAGGTCTATGTCAAAGATTTTCTTTAGAGTTTTCCTTCAACTTGTCCCTCAAGACAACTGTGGCGCAGAAGGTGACAGGGTCTCTAGCAGTGGCTTTTTCTGGCTGCCACAACATCTTCTCTCAACTGAACAGATTTGGTTGAACCTCTATTTTTTAGCATTGGGTTTCTCAACATTTTGTATAATGTGCCTCAAGACAAAATACTGGCCTAAAAATTGAGCAGGGTTTCTCTACTGCTTAGAGGCTTCCTTCATGGGGCTGAGATATCTCTTGTTCTGCCACAGAAGAATTAAGAAGAATATACTTTTAGAATGTAATAGACTGGCAAACATCAAAGTAGGATTTTATTTTCTGGACTGTTTCAAGATTGCTATAAATGAGAACATTTTTTTCAGATGGAAAATTGATTGCCTGTTTCCCTGTCAGTAGTGGATGTCTCCTCCAATTAACCTTTTAGGACTAAGAAGCCAAAAATTTTGGTTTCCATTGGGTAACAATTATTTGCATAGAGCCTTTGAGTTGATCTTGGGTTCTTTTCTATCTAGATGACCTTTTTGTTGTTTTAAAGCCAGTATTTATCTTTATTGAGTATTATTGATTTCTGTGCTTGCAGTTACAAATGTACAATATGATGTAGCTTAAAGGTAGTTTTTTAAATTCCAATTTTAAATGTATTACTATGCCTGTGTTGTTACATTTTCCATAGTATGTTCACTGTACTTTAGCTCCTGGGAAAAAATGAGTAAATACACAGTATATAATAAAAAAACCTTAAACATAATTCTTCACACTATGGCCAGCAGAAAAGTACAAAAAAATAAAAACTATATAATTGTTTTAAAAATTCAAAAATAATTTTTATCTTTTGGGAATGTTTTAGATTCACAGAAAAAATTTAAGTTGATAATATAGGTTCCTATTTCTCTTATTTCATCTTTTTTAATTGACATCACTATGGTACATTTGTTATAAATGAACCAACAATGATGCATTATTATTAACAAAAGTCACATGTTATTCATGTTTTACTTAATACCTGGTGTATATTCCAGAATCTTATCTCAGATACATAACATAACATAACATAACAGTCATGTGGCCTGAGGCACTGCTTGGTTGAGCCTACCTTCTTTAGGCTAACCTTGACTGTTTTAAGATACCCTGGCTGAGTACTTTGTAAAATGTTTGTCTATTGGGAACTGATTCATTATATTCTCCAGGTGAAAATGGAGCTATGGGTCATAGAAGGAAGAGGACAGAAGGAAAGTGCTTTTTGTCACATGACACTCAAGAGGATAAACTATAAGGAGACCCGTCACTGCACAGTTTCCCTGATCATCTGACTCAGGTAGTGGTATTTCCTGGATTTCTTTACTGTCAGCTTACTTTTATCACTTCTTTGCACAGTGTACTGTGGGGAGTGAGTCAGTAGTGCAGTCCATTTGTCATGAACTTTATTTATTTGTTTGGTTTATTTATTCATTGCAGGACTGGGGATTGAAGTCAAGATCTTGCACTTGCCAGGCAGGCACTTACCCCACTGAACTCTATTCCTGGTCCTATAAACCATTTTAGTTCTTTTGTGAAGGATTTTTCTGCTTCTCTTATTCGTTCATTATGTAATTTTCTTATATGTGTATTGAGCTATGGAGATGGATTTTATACTTTTTTTTATTTTATTGCTCTAATTGTTCTAGCTTTGACCACTGGACACTCTCAGTGGGGTTCTATGTTCTTTTGTCATGTTCCCATCAAAGAGTACTTTTTTCTTTTGAGAAATTCCTTGGCTTTTTGACCCTATAAATTACTTCAGGCTCATTTTCTGTATTACTGTGCCAGTTGTAGAATCAGATTCTTCCCCCCGGGCCTTTGTATTGGAGAATGACACTAGAAATGAAGACTGGCATCAGCTGTCATTGCGTCTAGATTCTTTCAATTAATACAGCATGGAAATATATGCCCATATGTGAAGCTATGTATGCATCTCTGATGACTGATGTCTAGTTGTCCTCCAAAGCTCATGAATTCATAGGTGGAGCCTTTCAGAGGTGGCTAAATCAAGGATGTGTGAAGAAAAGAATGTTTAAATCAGTCTACTGATTGATTTCATATAATTTGGGTCTGGATAATATGAAGGCCACCAAACAGTCCACTAAATCAGTCCACTGATTGGTGTCCACATAGTTCCAGCTCTGGATAATACAAAGGCGTGCTATGGGTGTGGGTAGCACAAAGCAATAGGCTTGTAGCTTGGCTGGAATATAAAGGGATGCTTGATGCTGCTGCTGCTGCTGTTTCCTGCCTGGCACACCATGGAGTATTTCTTCTCTTACATCCTCCTCTGCCATGCTGTCCTGCCTTGCAGCCAGGTGACTATGAATTGAAACCTTCACAAACTGCGAGCTAAATAAGTTTTTCTTCCTTTAACTTGTGGATGTGGGGTATTTTATCCCAGCAATGAGAAAAGTAACCAAGGCAATATTTATACCTGTAAATATTTCTATGTGGGAGTACTTCCTAGATACTGTGTTTGGTGTCTTTTAAGGTCAATATGCATTTACACTGATGTCTCCAGTTGTAATCCATTGTTACATAAATAATCTTTTGCCTACTAACCTCACTTATATATTCATTCCTACCTCATTAATGAGAAATCTGTCTCCTACTTCCATTTACTTAATTGCTCAACTCTAGTAAAGATATGTAAGGGTATCAGAATTTCTGTCTTATATTCTGTGGGAAGTATACAGTGCTTATGTGTAGTTTTTTTTGGCTTTTGTCTTGTAAACTTTACTCACTTCCAAAAATACTGAGGCTGCAACTTTCCCTCTACTTTCTTTGATGAGGTTGTTTTATACTTCTCTAATATAGATTTTTCTTGCTACAGTCTATGTTATTTCCTGGGGTCTTTCCAGCTTGCTAAACTACTATATTTAATTTGCATGCATTAAAGTTTGATCATTGTACTATAAAGTTCTCTGGGCTTTGAAAACGATATAGTGTCCTATAACTACTACCCAAAACAATTTTACTGCCCCAAACAAATTGCATTGCTATTTGAACCTCCCCCTTGCCTGCCAAATTCCAAGGAACTACTGATCTTTTTATTTTCTCCTTTGTTCTACTTTTCCAGAGTGTCATAAAATTGAAATAATGTAGCAAGTAGCTTCTTTACATTGGTGTCTATTAGCAATATACATTTAGAATTTGTCTATGGTTTTCACGGCTTGTTGCCTCATATCTTTTTATTGTTGACTAATGTTCCATTGTGTAGATGCATCAATTTTATTCTCTAGTTGCCTTTTGTTGGGCCTCCTGGTTCATTCCAATTTTTAGTGGTTCTTAATAATGCTGCTATAGTGTGTGTGTGTGTGTGTGTGTGTGTGTGTGTGTACCTAAACCTTTGAATCATTTGTGTAATCATCTATCAGTGCAGCTTCCTGGCAATATGATGATGCTGTGCTTCTTTTTGTAAGAAACTATAAAATTGTATTTCAAGGTGGCTATACTATTTCAAAGTCCCAGCAACAAGGAGAAAGTTCTTGCTTGTACTCAGTCTTGCTGGCATTTAATATCAGTTTATTTTTATAGCTATATCTCTTTATTACTTTAATTTGAATTTCTCTGAAGACAACTGGTGTGGAGTTGTCTTTACATAAGCATTTTTTCCATTGACATATCTTTGGTCTCTTACCCTCTGCTATCCCTTACATTGTTGACTTTTAAAATTCTTACATTTTAGATGCAAGTTCATTGACTGATAGGTGTTTTGCAAATATTTTCTCCTGGTCTAGGGCTTATGCTTTCATTTTCTTTTTCTTAAGTTTCTTTCATGTGTCTATACTATCACTATGTCACTATGAAATTTTTATTTCCCAGATTATGCTTTTGGTGTTGTATCCAAAAGCTTATAACAAAACTTATGATCGTCTGTTAGGTGTGACTCAGGTGCCCCAATTCATCCCACAGCTTTCTCTATGATAAAATAGCAGCGAGGTGTAAGGATAAAAAAGTGGAAATTTTAAGAAAAGATGGCTGCTTTTGCTAGGAGTTGATCCTGAGACCTGCCTCTGTTGGGGAGAGAAGCAACTCATGTGCTGACCACCATCTTCTAAACACTGCCGGAGGAATCCCTAGATTTCACACACTGCATCACATAGAACCGACCTGTGGCCACCTTACTCAGTGACCCCTGACCAAGTTCTCTAACATTTGTGTCATTGCCCTGGGCCTGGGACATCTTACTAGAGAGAGTTTACTTCTGCAGTTTAGAGAAAGTCATCAATTTAACTCTGCCTAGAAAGATGGTGCAAGATAGTCTACATCAATAAGCTTTTGGGGATCAGATTTACAGCTGGTGGTGGGGAAGCACAAAGGCTATTGCCACCCTAAGATGGACTGAAGTGAGAGGAGGACAAGGTTAATGTGAGAACTATTATTTTCTGTCATGATCATTGACTATTTGCTTATTTAGAAAAGGGACTTATTTTCATTGCTATGTTTTGGATATGGTTTAAATGTGTCTCCCAAAGCTTCCTGTATTAAAATGTAATCCCCATTGGGGGATGGGAAGAAGTTTATCTGACTGTGGTCTTTGGAAGCAAAACCTTTTGGAGGTGATCAGTGGCAGCAAAGGTCATCAAGGTGGAGTCTGTGTGATTGAATTCTGGAGACTTTGTAAGAAGAGAGGCCCCATGCCCAAGCCCTCTAACCAAATATCTAGTGTTCAAAGTTTTAACATTTCTTTTTCTTTTTTTATGTATTTAGTACAGGGTCTATGGGGTCTACAGGGTCTCACTACACAGATTGGACTTGTACTGATCCTTCCTGTTTTTCAACCTCCAAAGTGCTGGAATTACAGGCATGCACCACCATGCCTGTAAATATCTTTGGGATATTTTGCCCTTTATTGACTTATTTTCTCTAAGTCACATATTTGTTGTTCTAGGCTTTATGAGTATGATTTTAGTGCCAGTTTGTAGGAGGTAGTTTTTCATGGAGAAAATGTAGCAAGTATGTAGATTCAGTTTGAAGAGTACTGATGAATTGAAGCCTGAGCGTTAGATCTTTCTTCATAGTACATGTGACCAGGAACGGTTTTCAAGTTTTATCTGACTAAAAAAAGAATGAACATTTCTTACATATGTTCTTTAAAAGATAAGGTTTTAGTTCTGGGAATGTAATACTCTTGTGTAGAGATGTTAGTGGGAGACATTCTCTATGTAACTCATTTTTCCTTCATAAAACCATTAATACTATGTACTCTAAATGGGAATAAGAGAGGGGAACTGTGCAACCTAACTCAATTAAAATGGGGGATTCCTAATATAGAGGTTGTTTCTGTTGAGCTTCCCATCCATTGCCACAAAAAAGGCCTTCTGTGATTCTCCAGTACCGTCCACTTCAATGGGATTCTTAATTTCTTTTATTAGACATGTTGTGTCCCATGGTATCCTTATTTATATTTTCTTTCCTACCTCCCCAACATCTATACACTAATCCAGGGAACAATTAAAGTACTACAAACACTCTACTTTGGTAAAGAATTATGCTTCCAAGTTTTTAATTACCTTCACCTATATTTTCTCTCCTAGAGGGTTATCAAGTCACAGGGAGGCACATTGCCTGGAGGACCTCCAAATTAGCTATGATTATAAGACAGTCATTCTTCATGACCTCTCTATTTCAGCTTCTTGAGTTAGTTGAGCATCTATGTCAGTCAGTGCTCACTAGAGAAGTAGGTTTAATGCAAGATGTACCAGGATATGAGACTTTGCAAGCATAGCGTACAATGACTGCCACAGTCAGGTGTGGAGGAGTGCAAGAGGTCTTGCCTATGCCCTGGAGATCCAAAGGATCCAGTCAAATGCTTGGAGCTCAATATAGTGTCCTGTATCTGGAGGCGGAAAGGTCTGAGATGGAAGGCTGAAGAGTTTATGCTGGAGGTTAAAGAGTGTGCAGTAGAAGCCAGAAGATAACATCCAAGGTGAAGGTGAGGACTAGAACCCCACTGAAACAACAGAAAAGAGCCTTCCTTCTTTGTTTTCCCTTTAACAGTAAGATGGCTGTATCTCGAGATGTGGGGAAATTTCCTCCTTTGTGAAAAGTAATTGGATTTTTTGGCTTATACTAATAATTTACTCACTATTATGACCCACAGATGATTTTTAAAAATTAAAGGGGATATATCCTTTAATTTATTACAAACTTCTGTAGGGAAAGGCCAGCTTTAATATCTAATATTCTGCTCAATAATTAGCAAAGTACCTTAAAAATAATAACTGAAAAAATTATTTGCTGCCTTTTGACCTGTATTGATTTATTTACTCAGATCTGTTTGAAGATACCTGTTTACCCAACTGGGGTTATGGGTTGCCCTAGATTGGTTAAGTATTGTGGATGAGCTGGACATTGCTATGGAAGTCCTGGTTGGTATAGTGTTGATTAAAGATATATCTACAAAACATGTGTCAATCCTTTTAGTGGACTCCATCAAAACTAATGGAATTTCTGATGTTTGCTATAAGAAATGATACTTTAATATTAGCTACCACCATAGGAACTAGAGCCCACAACTTATGATACCATAGGTATAATTTTTAAGAAAAAATTAGTTTCTATGCTAAATAGACATATTTTCAGTAAAATAATTGAGCTAATGGTAAACTCAGTTGGGTGTTTCTTTTCAACTTCTGCCCACTCAATTTAGAAAGTCAGTAATAAAGATAAAGCTAGTTGAATGTAGTGGTCATTTTCTTCACATATCATCAAAATGGAAAGTAGAGGGATGACAAAATGTTGGAGTGTTAGTAGTTGGAAATAATTCTTAGTATTTATCTCTACTTAGAAAAAACAAAGCTGTAATTGACTGGTGATCTAACAGAGCTTCAGGAGGAAGAGTGACATATGAATGCTAGACTTGTGTTTTGCCTCAGCCCATTTTTTACTGCTCTAATAAAATACCTCAGACTGGGAAACATACAATCGAAAGTTATTTGGCTCATGGTTCTGGAGGTTGAAAATTCAAGAGCACAGCACCAGCAACTGGTGAGGGCCTTAGTGCTACACCATAACATGGTAACAGAGCAAGAGAGCATGCATGAGGAAGAAAGACGACATTAGGCCAAGTTCATTGATTTTACCGGGAACTCACTCCTACAATAAGTAAACCATTTCTGTGATAACAGCATTAATTCATTCATGAGGTCATCTGTCACTTCATTCACGAGGTCCACCCATATCACCTTGCAAAGATCTCAGGCCTTATATTGTTACAGTGGCAACTACATTTCTACAGATTTTTGGAAGGGACAATCAAACTATACCTATCTATACCTGTATTTTGAGTTATTTCTTATTAGTTAGGATACCTTTTCCATGAGACCTATTCTTCTTGGTTTTCCTCTCTTTGTAAATGGAATATGGTTGGAAGATGATTCAACAAGTGCTGATATCAAAGGCAGTGATGACAGCAGGTAGACTCAGAGAGCCAATTATGCTCTTAATGTCATTGTAATGAGCCTCCAAACCAAACAGCAAGATGAAAGTTAAGGCAGTTAATGCATGAAGAAAAGAGGGGTTGGATCATGGAACATGATTTGGAACAATGTTCACCTGCACTTGATGTCTTACAAGTCAGCTCCACTGTCACTAAAAATATATTTTGATGGCAAAAATCACTGTAGAATCAGCATATTATGATAAAAATTGGGACAAGAATAATTGGTACAGTATTCTTTTTGTGTATATTTTGACTCAAAAGCAATTCTTATCTAAATCCAATCTCAGAATCATTATTTTGCTGAAAGAATACTAAACATAAAAGGAGGGGGTCACAGCTTGAGTTTCTAATATAGAGCTAGATTTATCTGGTGGGTATAAGAAATGACAATTGGAAATGTTCTTGTTTGCTTGTTCTCTTATAAAACCCCACTTTAGAAATCATTCCCAAAAGGGCCACACAGCCCTTTGGACATTTTCTGATGTAGTATTTATCATCACAATAAGTTTCCTAATGAAAACTTTGAAGAAAGTGAAGTTCTGTGGGAAAACACATTCAATTTTTCTAGAAAACATTTTCTTTTTGAACCTCATTCTTAGCATTAAAAAATTTTTTTTGCTTTTATGATATGTCATACAGTTTTCTGAATATCAGCAAAAGCATTTTATAGACTAATTCATGTTATTTTTGCATTTTAAAAATGATTGTTTGGGCCTTCCCTGTCAGCCCCATCCCCAGTGCATGCTGAGATGGTGATTGAGACTGGGTGTGGTGGTTTGCGCCTGTAATCCCAGCATTTGGGAGGCTGTAAACAGGAGAATCACTATGAGTCTGATCTAGTAGTGAGACTCTGAACACACTGTAGACCTTTTCCCTAAAATACAGAAAAAAAGATTGTTGTTTACATACTTATTCTTGCCTACATGGGTGATACATCCTGTGTGAGTTCTTTAATATTTTTATATTTGTTTATACATTGTTTTATTGCTCATCCCTACTCTCAACCCTGTGCTTTTTCAATTAACTGTTGTATGCTACTAATTTCTTTCTTTTTTTTTTTACTACTACTAATTTCTTGATACCACACTATTTCAATTTGGAGTTATTTCCTTGTTTTCGATGTTTATTGCAGCTAAACACTCTGCTCCAAATGACTAGGAACTTTACTCTTGTAGATGGGCAGAACTGAGCTGGCCAGTGTTGCTTGGGGTCCTTCACATATTGATATTTAGATGTGATCTAGGTTTGCAGTCATCTGAAGACTGCTCCACTTGTGCTCTAAGCTGGAGCATTCACACCAGAGCACTTCCTTACGTGTGGATCAGAGTGCCTGCACTTAGCTTAGCCTCCCTGTGGCAGCTTGTCTTTGTCCCTGCCTGTCCCTGGGATTCAAGAAGAAGCACATATCTCAGGTACAAGTGCTCTAATTTAAGTGCTGTTGTGTTATTAGAACAATGGACTCTCTTAGAATATTTTACTGAGTTAACACACTTATAATATTCAAATGACAGAACTAAACAAAAAAGGGGATAGAGATGAATGTCCATTTTGTATCTGTGTATTCAAAATGGTTAGGATAGATATATAGCTGCATTCTCTTAATGAATAGAGGGATTTGTTCTAATGGTGTTTGTAAATAGGATATCATGTCTGTATCTTGTACAGCAAATAGCCACTAGGAAGAGAGTATGCAATGTGTTAATTATTGAAACTGTCCTACCAATTTGATTTGAAACCGTCTCATTGCTATTTGTTTCTCAATAAAGTTATGGGGAAAAAAAGAACAATGTACCTTTACCTTGAATGTGCATCACCTGGAGATTTTGATAAAATGCAGATTCTGCATGTCTAACAGGTACCCAAGTGATGTCCATATTTTCCAGAGACAGCATTGTGACCCATTAAGAGAATACTGCTAACAATGCCTGTGCATAAGTAATCCATTCCACTCATTACAAGCCTATGATTGGCTGTCAGAGAATTATGGTAAATGGAAGAACACCGAGGAAAAGACAATTTGAGTTAGCACTAGAGACAAGCTTCAGAAATGACAGAAGGAGGGGCTGGGGAGATGGCTCGTGGAATAAGCGCTTCCCTGGCAAGCACAAGGGCCTGAGTTCTATCCCCAGTTCCAGGAAAAAAAAAATGACAGAAGTTATCAGAATGAACTGCAGCATAGATACAAAAGCTGTCTGACAGCAATCATGCTGTTTTTCACATTGTCAGGGCTTTTAATAGATTTTCTTTGCCAGAGTCTTGGCCCTGCCTACAGAGTCAGATATCGTAAGTCTTAATCTACATTTGGGACTCTCCCTAAGTGATTCTCGTGCAATCTTCATTTGAGATCCATTACTCTAGAGGGGCTTAGATGACTGAGCCCTTGCTGCTCATAATAGAATAAGGCCAAGAGGAACAGGGCCCAATGGTAAACATGAGATCTAATGTTTTCCAATAGAAGTTTTTGGTTAGAGTCAACAATGATCTTTGGTGAAATGTTTCTACATCTGTGAAATGGGGTCCTGTTAATAATATATTCCTTAGAATGTCAGTGTCAAGGTTGAGATGTCATATAAAAATACCATGCTATTGTTTAAAGTTATTTTTTATTTTTTAAAGAGACTACAAATTAGAATTAAAAGAAAAAAATTAAAAGTGATACAGAATTTCACTTAAAATGTAATATGAATTTCACAGTATTTGCTGTAATACATGGTGTTGTCTTCCAACCAGTTATTCATATTACTAGATACATGCATGTAAAATTGAGGAAGAAAGAAAAAAGAAAGAAATGTATAAGAAATGAAGAAGAAAAAAACATACAAATAATTGAAAAAAGGAGATGAAATAAATTAAAGCATTAACTACTTCTTTCCATAGACCAGCAGAAATGCACAGTACAGTTGTCCAAACCATTCTTCTTCCATACATAGATAAATCTCTTTCCCCTACACCCTCTCCTGTACATTTCCTCAACTCAGTAACTCTTTCCTTTTGAATGAGTTCATTACCTTTTCCCAGCATCTATTATACCCTTCAGATTACATTTTTCACTTTCAGGTTCTCACACTAAGGATGCAATATGATGTTTTCACATTGTGTAAAAATATCACATTTTCCTTATCCGTTCTTCAGTTGATGGGCATCTGATTTGTTTCCAGGATTTAGCTATGACAAATTGCACTACTATAAATGTGCTGTAAACAGAGGGGCAAAGCAAATCTCTAACAGAGTAAAAAGAAAATCCACAGGTGTCCCGAACAAGCGGGTTAGTCAACGAACGTAACCTGGG
>NW_004524715.1:7664942-7666356 GCF_000260255.1 Octodon degus
AGATGAATATATACTTCTTAGAGGAAGACATAAAAATGGTAAGTAAATATATGAAACAATGTTCAACATCATTGGTCATTTGATAAATGCAAATTAAAAGACACTGAGATTCCATCTCACCCCAGAAAGAATGTCTAACACGAAGAAGTCAGCCAATAACAGATGCTGGAGATGATGTGCAGAAAAAGGAACTCTTCTGCACTATTGGTGGGAGTGCAGACCAGTGCAACCATTATGGAAATCAGTGTGGAGATTCCTTCAAAAGCTAAGACTAGAGATCCTATTCAAGCCAGCTATTCCCCTCCTGAGTCTTTTCCCAGAAGAACTGAAAACCTCATACCATAGTGATATATTTGCACCCATGTTTATAGTACCTTGTTATTTCTAAAGCACTACAGAAATATTATTATAATGATTGAATTATATACATGTGATTGTGGGACAGAGGGAGAGTATGACATTATCTTTATAAGATATCTTTAAGTATATTTTTGAACAAATGCCAAGAAATTAGGGATTTATTTAGGACATAGACACAAGGTTTCTCAACTACACAACTATTGATATTTTGGGCTGGATAATTCCTTGCTGCAAAGGAGAGGCACTGAACCTAAGGAATTTTCACAGTATCTATAACTTCTACTCACTAGATATCAGTAGCATCATCTCCTATCATGTACCCCCAGTATAACAGCCAAAAATATTTCCAGAATTATAAAATCTTCCTTGTTAGACAAAATTCTCCAATGGAGGAAAAAGCAATTAATAGCAAATTTCTCTCCTACCACTGCAAAAGCAATTAATGGTGTTAAAGTGATTAGAAAACAAATTATTGGCATTATTAATTTCTGTTTTTAAACCCTACTCCATAGCAAAAACTAAAATAATCTGAAAGAATTAATAAACACATACTAAACATATTGAAATATTGTGAGTTTATCAAATATTTTTCTTTGAACAAGTCTTCATTTTCTATGAACAAGTCTATTATGACTGAGATTCTTAGTCCTGAGAGATCACTTCCTATTCTCTATTCTTTTTATCTTATTCTTATTGTCTGTGGGACTCAGATTCTATGTGGATTGGCAATGAAAGGCAAGTACATTTGTTATTTATTGATTAGATTTTTCATATGTCTACAGCACTTCACCCTCATTGGTTCATATCACAGATGAAAAATTAAAGTTTTGCAATGCAGAAAGTTTTCCAGACAAGGAAAGGGGTAGTGACAAGGTCTCAACTCTTTTTTTTCCCCCACCATGGCTCATTTGTGGAATGTATAATTTCTTTTTTTTCATGTTAAATTTTATTTTATTTTTTCAAAGTTTTATTGATAAACAGATAGCAATGAGACAGTTTCAAATCAAATCGGAAGTACAGTTTCAACAAATAATACACTGCATATATTCTTCTT
>NW_004524715.1:7690640-7694773 GCF_000260255.1 Octodon degus
ATTCAAATTGGTTAGGATAGATATATAGTTACATTCTCTTAATGAATAGAATGATTTGTTCTAATGGTGTTTATAAATAGGATATCAAGTCCACATCTTGACAACAATTAACCACTAAGAAGAATGTATGCAGTGTGTTAATTATTGAAACTGTCTTACCGATTTGATTTGAAACTGTCTCATTGCTATTTGTTTATCAATAAAATTATGTCACAGAAACATATATTTGCTTGAGAGCAGTAATTGATATGACATGACAAGCAGTACATATTTAGAACACCAGAATGACAGGCATTCCAAGCATGAACCTAGTATTACACATTGCTATTTTCAGGGCAGTTGCTTAGTTCACAGGTATCAGCATATATAGTTAGAGTCAGAATCCTACCAATTAACTGCTAGTTTTAAAAACCTACTGAAATTCTCAGGATCATTGCCTTAACCATCTTGTGCGTATAAATGTATGGTTTTTCCCCTGCCATGTTTCCTAGCTTTTCTCCTTGCCCTCTCTTCATTGTTTAATCCCTAAGTTCTTGCTTTCCTTTTAATTCTGTTATACCTTTCTCTTTTTATTTCTTCTTTTGAGTTTTTACACTAGGGAGACTATATGATATTTACATATGTGGGTCTGTTTTATTTTTCACTTGTGAGTATATCTTCAAGTGGCATCCACTTGAATATAAAGGCTTAGATTTTATCATTCTTTATAGCTGAGTAATACTCCATTGTATAAAAATGCCACATCTTTTTCATCCATTCCTCAGATGATGGGCATCTTGGCTGTTTCCAAGATTTGGCTATCACAAATTATGCTGCTATAAACATAGGTGCACATATATCACTATGATATGATGTTTTCAGTTCCTCTGAGAAAATTCCCAGTAGGCAGATAGCTGGTTTGAATGGGATTTCCAGTCCTAGTTTCTTAAGGAGTCTCCACCCTGATTTCCATAATGGTTGCACCAGTCTACATTCCCACCAGCAGTGGAGAAGTGTTCCTTTTTCCCCACATCCTCTCCAACTCTTGTTGTTGGTTGATTTTTTTTATGATAGCCGTTCTTTCTGGGGTGAGATGGTATCACAGTATTGTTTTAATTAATAGTATCAATCTTTTTTTTGTGGTACCAGGGATTGAACTCAGGACCCTGTGCTTGCCAGGCAAGCACTATCTCCCGGGGCCCAAACATTTAAAAAATTTTAAAACTATTTTTAATTCATGGATGACATGAAAATATAGGTGAGCTGGATGTAGCCTTCATATTAGTTTGCTAATACCTGTTCTTAAGTATTTTTAGTAAAATACTGTATTTTTAGTTTTGTTCTGTCCATGAATGAGAGCCTGTTTTTAACTTCTACTGTGTTGAGAAATAAGTTACCCATTTCACCATTATTCTAATTAATGAATCATTTACTGTTGAACAGAGAAGACCAAACTGGTTCCAGTAGTTGTCTTTGAAGCAGAGGCCTTTATGATAGAATTCTAGCTGCCTCTACCTCTCCAGTGAAAAGTTTGAGTAGAATATGAGTGTAGCAGGCCTGTGTTTTACTATAAGTATTAAAGAGTATAATCATGCTGTCTATGCTGACTTATTTTCAAATAAATTACACAGATCATAGTATTTTCATATGTAGTGACAATACTTATTTGTCTCAGCAATCCTTTTTTTATATTTCAGGGCATATTTTACATAACTATATGGGCCATGATTCTTCTAAACAAAAGAACTATCCATCAGAGAGGTTATGGAGACTCATTTTAATTTTCTCTTCTCCTCTCAAATAGTCAGGTCACAGCATTCACAATTTAATGGGAAAAGTAAAAATTATTGGACTATGTCAAAGTCTTAATCTTCTTTTAAACTAATAACCATTTCCAGGCACTCCCTGCATATTTTTGTAAGATAATTTCATTTATTTCCTGTATAAATTTTTGTTTTTTTTCACATGCTCTATATCTATGTTAAAATTCTCTGATTTAAGCTGAAAAAAAGCAATCTTTGTATCCTGTCCTTATTTATCACCGACTCTGAAGTCATCTGTTTCTCAGTGAACAGATTATACACAGTTCCTTCAGTTTTAAAGAGATTAGAGGGGTCATTGCTTTGTGTAACCCAGTGCTTATCTCACAGCCCTTCACAGTAAAATTCTTATCTTAGGATATAAAAATATGAGATGATGTCAGTAAAGATCTAGACCTAAAGATTGCATATATAAAACCCTTTTTCCTGCTCCTTCATGAATCAGCAGATTTCACTGTGAAAACCAAAATTATTTTCCAGGAGTAAAATCACTCCCCTCATTAAAATGTGTTCTGCATTTTGTGCTTATCCTCTATGGAAATCACATATGTGTTCTTTTGCAAAAGAACTGATTGGTGCCACTTTGGAGACACTAATGCCAACCTTTTGTGGCTAAGACAGAAAATGCTGTAGCTCCTTCAGATCATTGTGATTTCACACAGGACCTTGCCAATGATCTCGCCATTTGCATGCTCTTAAACAGAATCCTTCAGAGCAATACTGTTCTTCAGTGCATTGGGAGGGCTACCTTGATCTGCTTATTTGCCTTGGTTAAAAAAATCATGTTTTGTGAAATAAAGGATGGATTGAGCTCTCCATTATCACTGCCTTCCAGGAAGTGTGCTGGAGCATAAAGTCACTTTGACTAAAGGGGCTATTCCTTTATGGGGCCCATTCCTTATTTTATAGCACTTCCCAATAAAATTCTTATTTTTTATATGAAAATATGAGATCCTTTGAAACTGCTTCTGGGTCGCCGGCAAGAGCAAGTAAACTGGCAGCCCCAACTGTAAGAGTGACTGCAGTTCTTGGACTCACTCTGATCTGTGGTCTGCATTCCCAATCCCCTGACTTCACTATTGCAAGGCCATTGCCTGGAAAAATCCACACCCGGCTTAATTCTAAATCCAGCTCTCCCCTGACTCTGTCTAAGCCCAAACAGCTGAGAACCTCGGACTATGCCACTGTACAATTTTTATTAACTTAGAGAATCTGGCCCTGAAATTGCTGCTGGGACCCAGCTTAAGTCTCCAAGGGCAATGAGGAACATTTGGTAATTCTTCAGCAGGTGGGAGGTTTTTGGATTCCTCACTAACAAGCTCAATTATGTTAAATTGTTTTGTGATGACATTTTAAAAATGTGTTAAATATATGACTTTAGAACAGTTTAGAGTTTACAGATGAGTGAGACCACCTAGGACTGCTGGATCCTTATTCAACCCAGAACTCAGGCCCAGCATGGAAGCTGCAGCTGAACTCCCTGCAAAGAGGCTAGAGACAAGACCCACCCAGCTGATTCAGGAACAGAACATCTTGCCAGAGTGGCACAGAAGGTTCAACTCCAGGGGCTACAACAGGAAGAAGTGGAGCACAGCAACCAGATCCAAGCTACACCCACTTGGACAAATTTCAACTTGGTAGATCTCGACCTGGTGCTAAGGTAATAACTCTATCTAAGCTCCACACTAAAGGTCAGAAGACAGTGCTATAGAAAATGAAAAAGAGAAGGAACAAAATGCAGTCTCAGGCCCTGAGCCCACCCAGAACAAATGCAGAAGATGTTAGCATAGAAGAAATTGGAAATCACACACCTAGAATCTCTGAAGTAGTAGGGTGTGAAGTAAAGAAACAACTATAAGGTATAGAGGAAATCAGATAATTTCTCAAGTAAAAAAAGAGATGATAACTATAATGAAAGAAGTACTAAGTGCTTCTAAAGAAGATGCTGATAAAAAAATAGAGCAGAATATAAAAATGATGGAATCATTGAATAAACAATATAGGAAAGAAATAGAATGCATGAAGCAGATCCAAAGTGATATACAGAAATTTAAAACCTCAATCACAAGCTGGCATAACCTTTTGAGGGAAAGTGAGAATAGACTTTCAGACCTTAAAGACGCCATTGCAGCTAGGATGCAGGAAAAAATAATTCAATACCTGTAAGATGATGCAAAGATAAACAATGTGAGACCAACAGGCATCAATGCGAAGGAGTCAATACAAATGATATAAAAAGAATATGGAAGGGGGGCTGGGGAGATGGCTCAGTCGAATAAGCGCTTCCCTGGCAAGCGCAAGGGCCTGAGTTCAATTCCCGGTTCCGCAAAAAAA
>NW_004524715.1:7695188-7695773 GCF_000260255.1 Octodon degus
GACTACTAAAAGATGTTCTAGAGAGGGAGCAAAATAACCACAACTCCATGAATGAGAATGGAAAGAACCCACCAAATAGGGCAAACAATTAAACATAGGAGGGAGCCAGGAGATGGCTCAGTAGGATAAGTGCTTCCCTGGCAAGTGCAAGGGTCTGAGTTCTATCCCTGGTTGCACCAAAAAAAAAAATAAATAAAAATAAACATAGGAGAATAAGAGGTATACAAAAGCAGTCTTTCAGTTATTCTTTTGTATACAGCAGCAAGATATTTCCATCAGCATACTCTACATATGGACTTCTGCATCCCTATGGGTTATGATTCTGTCTGGTTCTACAGGGTGGATATCAAGGAAATAGTAGTAGCTCAGTCCCACAAGTAACACCTGGCCACCAGTAACTATTATGAACAATATACATGTCCATGACACACTGGAATTTTGTGTGATATCCTATCTCCAAACTGTTAGAAGTGCTGGTCATTTATTTGTTATTCTAGTATTTATCTTATGTTTTATTCTTAATAATTCTTTACTGTCATGAAAACTTTTTCTTAGTTCAATTGTTTTGAAACATTTAATTTTTTT
>NW_004524715.1:7696446-7697596 GCF_000260255.1 Octodon degus
AGTTTTGAAAATGGTCAAGATACACTATATACATTATCATAACACATATACATACCAATTTTCAAAAATGAAGCTAACTATTACATAAACACTTAATAATAAAAATCAGAAGTATTGGTGCAGTTGTTAAATTATCCCTATTTTTCAAATGAGTACACTAAAGCTCAGAAAAGTTTAATATTAACCCAGAGAAAATGCGATATATACAGTCAGTAAAAAATTACTCGACCATTAAAAACAAAAGAAAACTCTGACATAAGCTACAATGTGGAAGGATTTTGAGTCCAATTTGCTGACTTAAATAATCGAAGCACAAAAGAACAAATACTCTATGATTTCACATATGTGAGGTACCTAAGGTAGTCCACTTTTCAGACACAGGAAGGAGAATGCTGATTTCCAAGGGCTGAGAGAATGGAGAATACAATGGAATAGAAACTAGTGTACTTGGGAATTTGTTTGGTACTCTCTGTTAAAGGCAAATTTGAATATATGCTAGAAAAAAATAAATACATGCTAGAACCCAGCAATCCTATTCATGTGTATATACTCAAGATAAATGAGCATATTTGTAGGAGGCCCATCTATGAATATGTACCTGACCAAGGAATGATTAAGTTGAAACACAGAGACACAGAATAAGTTGAATTGTACAGGCCAGGGGCTCTTGTTTTCTTCAGCAAAGAGCTCCGAGTGACCTGTGCACATTGGCTTTTCTCACTCCAACACAGGCTGAAGCCATCAGAGTAACACAGGCTCCATCTGCCTCCTGCACCCATGGCACATATCCAAGGACACAACAGGATCTCAGCTGTATTAGTCTTCGTAGAAGTGTGTCATTTTTCCCCACACTTAATAATAAATATGCTAGAGTTAAAAAATATTTACAGCTACATTGTTTAGAAACAACTTTTCTTGTATTGAGAGAGCAAACAGCCTTATTATTAAAAAATTACAATTGGCAAATATATAAAGAAAAAGCAAAAAATGCCTTAGATTATACAACTCAGCAGGATCCAATATTTGCAATTTCTTGGGCTTCTCTCTAGTTCTCTTTCCCTATGAATACCTAATAGTCATTGAAATTACACTATATATACACACAAAATTGTGTTCTGCTTTTTTTCTCATCTATCATATTCTTCTGATA
>NW_004524715.1:7705798-7715382 GCF_000260255.1 Octodon degus
CTTGCAGTTTATCATTCTTAATAGCTGAATAATACTCCCTTTTATTTTTATTTATCTATTTATTTTTTATGTGTTTTGTACATGGTGCACAGGTCTCACTACACAGATCGGACTTGTCATAATCCTCCTGTTTTTCAGCCTCCCAAGTGCTGGGATTACAGGCACGTGCCACCACAGTCAGTCTCAATTGCTGTCTCAGCACTCCCTGGGGGCAGGGCCAGCATGACAGGCCAGGGATTGATTTTTAAGCTTTTACATAAAAGTTTAAAATAAATTTTAAATAATGAAGTCTCATAGAAGTTGAGAGTAGAATAATAATTATCAGAGAGAACAATGAAGACAAGTTATCTCAAAAATATTAAGTTACAAGTAGCAAAAGTAGGTTCTGTTGCTTTATTGCAAAATAAGATGATTATAGGTAATAATATATAATTCAGAAAAGTAGGAAAATTTTGAACACCTTCATCACAGAAAAATGATAAATGAGGAGACAGATATGAATATTATAATATAAATATATATGTATATCATAGCCTACCCCATAGATATGAATGGTTTTGTGTCAGTTGAAAAATTAATACACATCTTTTTGACACTGGAAAGTTTGGTAGTGCTAGTAATTTTAAAGATAATTTTCCACTGATGACTGAGTGCTTACAGGCATTACTCTCAGCCTCCAAAACATGAACCTATAAAAGGGGATAAAAGGAGTGATAAAAGTTGAAAGCTTCTTCAGTCTTGTAAAAACACGTTTGTAGAGATTTTCTGCTTTGTTCACCATGCCATGTGACATTGTCTGAGGAAATTCCCACAGCAGAGATAAGCAATTGAAAGCCACTCTACCTGCAAAATAAATTGTACGTGTGCTGACTCCTATTGTAGAAAAAGAGTTTTCAAAGCTAGTCAGAAAGAGGCATAAGAAGAGCTATTAGGCAAGATGTTTAAGTGCGCAAAAAGAAGAGAGTGCAGAGCCTCAAGAGACTGGTGTACTATTTCCTGGAAGTGGGGACACTTACTTTTCCCATGAAGGGGTGGCAACTTGTGAGAAAAGATGGGACACCTCCCAGAAGGGCACTGGCCATTTTTACAAGCATGAGTCCAGTTTTTGGCTTTCTAAAAAAATGGATGCTAGAAGTATTTTTTGAATTTGCTCATTGTGCTTTTTTTGGAACTGGGGATTGAACTCAGTCCCTTGTGCCTGCCAAGGAAGTACTTATTCCACTAAGCCATCTCCCAGGCCCCTCATTCTGTTCTTTTACTATAAGATTGGTTTCCTGCTCATTTTTTTTAACTAAGCTAATTGATAGACTTCCTAGTATCTTTAAGGAATTTGAGTGTGGTAGGAAAGGAGCCTAAAGTAAAAAAGGCGATACCAATATTGATATTCTTAGGAAACTTTAACTGTGTCTTGGAAGTTGTAGTCTTTTTAGAAAATTTTAATTATAATTTTCCTTATCATTTTCCCCATCTATAATTTTTTTATATCCTGGCTCCATTGTATTTACAGTATTATTTAGGACAGTGTTTCCCATCCAGTCAGCAATCAATACTTGCTTTTTGAATGGATGAGCATTAGTACTCCATGGGGTTGAGATGTTAGAGAAGGAAATCAATGCAATGTTATTTTTACTATTTTTTGTTTCTTTTCATTTCAACCAACTATTGGACTAAGAGAGTAAAATGTGGATTTGCAGATTATTTTTCACTAATTGCATAGATATTAAATATTTAAGTACTTTAAAGTTAGTGGCCATTTGTAATTTTAAACTTTCTTCTCCCTATATTTCTCCCCTTTACTAAATTATGTCAGCATGCTCTAAGACAATATAGTTCTTTAATCAAACAAATCATGAAGGTACCAAGTAACTGTGCAAATGTTTACAGGAGGCTTTCAAGCCCTCCTGAAGGGGAAACAGATAAGAGTGATTTATGATTGATTATTAACTAGTGTGCACCGAGGATCCAGAGCCAGATTTGCTACTCTCACCTCCTCTTCCTGATGATCTCACACCCCCTAATATGCCTTAAAATTGGCAGAAATTCCAAAATAACATTTCAGCTCCAAGGAGCTCTAAGCATAAATCTCAGGAAAACCAGGAGGATTTTATATTTTTCTTTTGACTGATAGAATGGAAGTTTGATGTTAGATGTTAAGTTATACTCTAGAAAGTACTTTCTGCAATGGAAACTACAGTCATTCTGTTTAAACTATGTATTTTATTATGCATGTATCTTAGAGTTTCTACAATCATTCAGAGTGAGAGAGCTCTGCAGTAAAGGTACCTGTTTATCTTATTTTTAAGTATGAGCAATCCACAATCTCAAAATAATTTTTAAAAAGGTCTAGCGTTTTTAGGATCTTAAGAGATTGATTTTTTGTAAACTCTTGTGTGCTTATAAAGTTTTTTAACAGGTATGCATGGGTTTATGTACATATATACTCATATATTAATATATAATCTTTATATATTAATATACTTTTATGTTAATATTGACACTATCAAATAGGGAGTATAATATTCAATATTTTTACTGAATATACTGTTATTCTTTCCTTTTGATATTTCAATAGAATATTTTTCCGCTTTTAAATTTTTCTGACAATACTTTGGAGGCAAACTGAAGAATTGAAGGTATGATGAATGATCCCTTAACTCTTTCCTGTTAATCATCACAGATTTGGAAATACGGTGCTTCCTTATTATCACAGAGGTTACTTTTCAGATGCCCCTGCTATATGTGAAAACCAGCAAAGTAGTGACATTACATCTATTTTAATATTTATATATATATTTTAAGGTTTTATGAGCCCTTCACACACTCTTATACACCTTACACACACTTTTCAAAAACACTTCTAATGTTCCTATTAATCTTCTAAACTCATAAACTTATGTAATTTTAACAACGTGCAGATACTATACAGTACTACCAAATCCCATGGTATAGCAAAAATCTGAGATAAGTAATTTAGATTAATATTTTTTGAAAACCCATGAAATAGTGACTCCTTGAAAGTCAAACAGAAAAACAGTGGGGGACTTCTGTAGCACTCTAGCAATTCAAGTAGGGCATCAAAGAAGACTCTCAGGCACAGGCATGGAGCTATTCTGGTTCAATTTAAGAACTTCGGCTGACTCTGGGCCACCTTTGGACTCTGGTAAGCTCTGACCTTCCTTAGCTCCCAGTGTGCAGCTGTGGAGCCTCTGTGGTGCTGCTCCAAACTGTTAAGAACTTAGGAGAACTCTGAGTGGCCTGCACCATGCAGGAGAGCTGCAACCTGTGGGTCTGCTCAAGCTGGCTTTCCAGGAGTCATATAAGAACTTTGGCATCCTGGGGCAACCTGCAAGACTATCTAGAAGCTTCAGAAATGCCAAAATGCAAGAGCAAAAAGCAGCTTCGATCATCTAGCCCACCCAGAACAAACCTAGGAGACAAAGACATACAAGAACTTGGAAATCACACACCTGAAATCTCTGAAATGATAGCAACTGAAGTAAAGAAACAAGTCCAGCAGCCTATAGAAAACAATAAGAGCAGAAATAATCTCCAAAAAGAAAGGACAACAATATGAAAGAATTGCTCAGCACAGCTAAAGAAGAAATAGAAAAATAGAGGAGAATAAAAAAATGATGGAAACATTGGATGAACAGTACAGGAAAGAATTAGAATGTATGAAACAGATTCAAATTGATGTCCAGGTTATTAAGAACTCCACTCTTAAGTAAATGCAAAGGAATTGAAATTATCCCATATATACAATGTGATCACAGTGTGATAAAACTGGAAGTTATTGATAAAAGAAACTACAAAAATGCCATAAACACATGGAAAATAAATAACAACCTCCTAAACAACCAGTGGGTCACAGATGAAATTAAAGAAGAAATTGAAAAATATTTACAACTTACCAAAATATGTGAGATGCAGTGAAAGCTGTCCTAGGAGGAAACTTTATAGTGGTAAATTCATACAGAAGGAAAATAGAACAAGCCCAAATAAATGATCTTATGCTTTACCTCAAGTTCCTAGAAAAAGAAAAGCAAGTCTTTTGGGTACCAAGCCCAAAGAGACAGGAAATTACAAAGATTAGAGCACAAATTAATTCATTGGTGTTGCAGAAAATAATACAAAGAATAAATAAATCAGAGTTCGTTCTTTGAAAGAATATATAAAATTGATAAAACATCCAACCTAATTGTAAAAGAAAAAAAAAACCCAAATTCATTCAATAAAGAAAGAAAAGGGGGCCAGGGCGATGGCTCATGGAATAAACGCTTCCTTGGCAAATGTAAGGGCCTGAGTTCAATCCCCGGTTCAGAAAAAAAAAAAAAGAATGAGAAGGGTGAAATCACTGCAGACCCTAGTAAAATTCAGAAGATCATCAATATCTATTCCAAAATCTTTACTCTCACAGGAAGGAAAACACAGAGGAAATGGACAGTTTCCTAGATACATAAGAAATGCCAAAACTGAGTCAGAAATATATACAAACTCTGGATAACCCAATATTGAGAAATAAAATTGAAAATGTTATAAACATCCTATCAACAAAGAAAAGCCCAGGTCCTGACAGATTCATAGCTGAATTCTACAAGAAATTTAGAGAAGTTTCAATCCCAACTATTCTCAAACTCTTTAATGATATTTCAAGGGAAGCAATTCCCCCAAACTCATTCCTGGAGGTGAGAATTACCCTGATTTTAAAACCGAAGAAAGAGCCAACTAAAAAAAAAAAACACTACAGGCCAACCTCTCTAATGACTATAGATGCAGAAACCCTCAACAAAATCCTAGCACAGAATACAGCAAATTATCAAGAAAATTATACATCATGATCAAGAGGAACTCATTCCAGAAACGCAGGGATGGTTCAATATATGCAAATTCATAAATGTAATACAGCACATCAATAGAACCTAGAAGAAAAACTACATGATTATCTCAATAGATGCAGGAAAAGCCTTTGACAAAGTCCAACACTCATTCATGATTAAAAAAAAACCTACAGAGATTTGGAATAGATGATCTATATCTCAACCTGATAATACTCATCTATGAGAAATCAACAGCCAACATCCTACTAAATCGGCCAAAACTGAAGGCCTTCGCTTTAAAATCAGGAACAAGACAAGGATGTATACTGTCTCCACTCCAATTCAATCTAGCTCTGGAAGCATTAGCTTAAGCATTTAGATAAGAAAGACAAAAGGAATAAGGATTTTAAAAAAAGAAGTGAAATTATCATTATTTGCAGATGACATGATACTCTACATAGAAGACACCAAAAACTCCATCAAGTCATGTAGCTTTAATCACCAAATTCAGTAACATAGCAGGATACCAAGTGAACACCCCAAAATCAGTAGCATTTTTGCACACAAAGAAGGAACACACTGAGAGAGAAATAAGAAAAAGCATACATTGAAAATTATGGTACTCTGAGAAAGGAGGTTAAAGAGGATTTGAGAAAATGGAAAAAATTCCCATGCTCCTGGATAGGAAGAACCAACATTGTGAAAATGGCCATACTTCCAAAATTGCTGTACAGATTCAATGCAATCCTGATTAAAATACTATTAGTATACCTCACAGAGCTCAAGAAAACTTTCCTCAAATTTATTTGAAACCAGAAGACACCCAGAATATCAAAAGAAATCCTGGGAAACAAGGGAAAGGCAGGAGTTATCACAATCATTGACCTAAAATTATACTACAAATCTACTGTGAATCAGCATGATACTGGCATAGAGACAGACCTGAGGCTCAGTGGAACAGATTAGAATACTGACACAACTGTAACATACTCAGCCACCTTACTTTGATAAAGTGGCCAAACAGGCTCACTTGAAGAAAGCTAGGCTCTTTAATAGATGATGCTGGAAAAGCTGGCTTTCCACATGCTGAAGGCTAAAAGTAGACCCATGCCTATCATCATGCACAAAGCTATAGTCAAAATGGGTCAAAGATTTAAATATTAAAACACAAACACTAAATTTTCTTGAGGAAAATATAGGTAGAAATCTTAAAGGCATAGGAGGGTAGGTAGAGAGTTCATGAACGGAAAACAAATTGCACAGGAAGTATTTCAAAGAATCAAGAATTCAGATTTCATTTTTTAAAAAAAGTTTCTGCACTTCAAAGAAAGTCTCCAGGGCCGGGGAGATGACTCAGTAGAATTAACGCTTCCCTGGCAAGCACAACGGCCTGAGTTCAATCCCAGGTTCCACCAAAAAAAAAAAAAAAAGTCTTCAACATAGTTAAAAAAAACAAAACAAAACAAAACAAAACAAAACAAAACAAAACCCAACAAACTGGGGAAAAATATAGCTGACTATCCCTCCAATAAAGGCCTTCTGCCTACAACATATAAAGAATTTTAAAAAATCAGTCCCCCCCCCAAATTTAAGGACCCAAACCAAAAATGGGCATCTGAGATGAATATACACTTCTCCCAGGAAGAAACACAAATGGCAAGTAAATATATATAAAAAAATTCAATATCGTTGGTTATTCAAGAAAAACAAATTAAAACAACACCAAGACTCCATTTTACCCCAGAAAAAATGTTTAACATAAAAATGTCAGCCAATAACAAATACTGAGGGGGGCTGTGGAGAAAGAGGGGCTTCTGCACTGTTGGTAGAAGTGTAAACTGGTACAGCCACTCTGGAAATCACTGTGGAGATTTCTTAAAAAGCCAGGATTGGAGATCCCATTCAAGCCAGCTATTCCCCTCCTGGACATTTTTTTTAGAAGAACTGAAAACCCCATACCACAGCGATATATGTGTACCCATGTTTATAGCAGTGCAATTTGTCATAGCTAAATCCTGGAAACAACCCAGATGCCCATCAACTGAAGAATGGATGAAGAAGGTATGGTGTTTTTACACAATGGAGTATTATTCAGCTATAAAACAGGATAAACGTGAAACCTTTGTTGGTCAATGGGTGCAACTAGAGAACATACTCATAAGTGAAATAAATCAGACTTGCATGTGCAGACATCATATTGCCTCCTTAGCGTGAGAACCTGCAAGAGAAAAATTGAATTTGTATGATAAAATAGATATGGGGAAAAGGGAATAAACTTATTCCAAAGGAAAGAGTTACTGAGTTAAGGAGGACAGCAGAGGGAATGGGGGAAAGATATGTATGTAAGCAGAATGGTTTGGACAATTGTGCTGTGCATTTCTGCTGCTCTATGGAAAGAAGCAGTTAATGCTTTAATTTGTTTCATCACCTTTTTTCAGTTGTTTCTCCTTTTTGTCTTCTTAATTTCCTATACATTTCTTTCTTCAATTTTATATACAGGTATCTGGTAAGATGAATAACTGATTGGAAGACAACACTATGCATTACAACAAATACTGTGAAATTCATATTACTTTGTTATGTGAAAATCTGTATCACTTGTAATTTTCTTCTTTTTCATTCTAATTTGTGCTCTCCTTAAAAAAATGAAAAAAACAAACATAAAACAGAAATGAAGGGTGGAGGGTGGAGGTCAATAGTACTGTTTTACTGGCATGTATGAGACCCTGGTTTCTTTGCTAGTGCTGAAACAAAAAACAAACAAACAAACAAACAAACAAAAAAGAAAAACCGTGAGTACCTGAGTAGGTCAATAAGCCCCCAGCTAACTAGAAAGAGGTACTTATTCTTATTACAGGAGAAGCCCAAGGATAAGAATTCTATTTGGTTGATTGAGATTTGCTATTAGATTTGAAAGGTTTTCTTAGAAATGTCTCTAGGACAGTTGTTTTGTTCACCTCTCATTTCTCATTTTTTCTTCTTGGTTGTGATTTCAGAAAAGAAGAATGGCTAGCCAAGATCCCCTCCCGCCAACATACACGTATTCTCTCTCTCTCTCTCTCTCTCTCTCTCTCTCTCTCTCTCTCTCTCTCTCTCTCTCTCTCTCTCTCTGTTTGCCTGTCTGTCTGTGTCTGTCTATTTCTCTGTCTGTCTGTCTGTCTGTCTGTCTGTCTGCCTGTCTGTCTCTCTCTCTCTCTCACACACACACACTCACACACACACAAATTCACTTGTCCATTTGGTATCATAACAACAAATATCTTTCACATTCCTCAAACACTCACTTATTATTCCTGGTCAATCAGTCTCAAATTCTTAAACTTCCAATAATATGAAAATATAGGGTTCCCAGTATTCCTAGTAAATATGCCCTATACACATCAATTCTTAGACCAAAAAGTCTTTCAATTTTTTATATATAATTTTTAAAATGTATTTGGTTGTTGTAGGGTCTCACTATACAGCTCAGACTCATAGTGATCCTCCTGCTTTCAGCCTTCTCAGCGCTGGGATTACAGACATTTGCCACCATGTCCAGACTTTGGCCAGCTCAACCTTCCCTGGGTGTGGGACTGGTGCCACATATGGTGCTGGGGATTGAACCACAGTCCCTGAGCTTGCCTAAGCTTGCCTAAGCAGGTGCTTTAGTCTCACCGGCCCATATGTGATGTTTTTTTCTTATTTATTTATTTATTGGATGCAGAGGCTCACTATGCATCTCAGACTTGTAGTGATCCTAGTGTCTCAGCCTCCCCAGTGCTGGAATTACAGGTATGCACCATCATTCTGGGTTTTGGGGCCAGCACAAAGCACCTGGGGCTTGGGGCCGGCGTGGCATATGGTACCAGTGATTGAACCTGGGTTCTTGAGCTTGCCAGGCAGATGCTTAGACTACTGAGGTATCTCTCATGCCCTCAAGTTTTTAAAATGAAGAAACAAAAAATAATATGAATATGAACTCAGTACAAAGGAGACTGGGCTGAAGGACCCACTACCCATAGAGAGGTCAGAAGCAGCCATGCATGAGATTCAGACTTCACCCTTCTCAGGACTCTAGCAAACCCAATAGATTGATGTGCATTGAAGGTGTCTTGTCAAAAACTGAATGCTGTTACTAGGAAACTGTCATTCAATATAGAATTGTGGTTATAAGTAGAATTATGCATCGATGGAAGAAAACACATTAAGATTACATTGATTGACTGTTCAAATCTTTTTTTTTTTTTTTTTGCCTGTTGGAGATTTTCATTTTCTTTTGTGAGCTTTCATATGTTTCCAAGTTTTCTACCTTTATCCACTTATCATCATTACTTCTGCAAACTAACATCAAGTCAGCAAGTATAAAATACCTGATCAATCTTAATATGGACATAAATGCATGAATTTTCAACAAAGGAAGATGTATAAAATATAAGGGCAAGGAGAAAGAAACTAATTTGATTAGGAATGTACATAAATATTCATCATCATTAACTCTGCTTCTTATTTTTACATGCTTTATAGCTAATCTTTTATCTTTACCTGCTAATCTTTTATTTTTCTTTTTAATACAGGGTCTCCCCCTGCAGTTCAGACTCATAGCAATAACTCCTGTCTCATCTTCCCCAGTTCTGGGATTACAGGCACATGCCACTATGCCTGGGGTTCTGGGCCCCTCCTGGCATGTGGTAACAGGGATTGCACTCAGGACCTTAGGCTTGCCAGGAAGGCATTCATACCACCAAGGTACTTCCCTCTCCCCTACCTGCTAATCTCCTTTTTTTTTTT
>NW_004524715.1:7724330-7733017 GCF_000260255.1 Octodon degus
GTGTGGGGGTTCGAGGAAGTCGGCAGAAATTCCTACTTAGCGGGTGTGATGTGGACGTATGGCGGAGTGGTGGGGGGTGGCCCGAGGGGGCGGGAGAGGGTCCGGCCCACGCAGCGCCTGGGCTGGGACTGGTCCTGCTGGCGCAGGGTAGCAGGAAGCTCTCCACACACTCACCGGACCTGGGCCAGGAGTGGGTCTCTATTTTACTTTCATCATGACTCTGAAACTATGTGTTGAAGTGTAGCTTAAAATCCTCTTTTTTTGTTGTACTTTGTTGTTCTGAATTGCGTGATATTACATTATTCCTCTGTTTGGTCATTCCTCAATCTATGACACTTGTTACTCAGCCCTGAAATAGGCTGTAGGAAGTGCAAATATAAATTACGGTACATGGTGTCAGCCAAAATATGCAGGTCAAAGAAATATGCGAATACAAAATATTAAGCAAGCAAATATGGGTAAGTAATTAGAAATTATGTAATATAATTCCATCATTTGTAAATCAGAAAACCAAATCCCAGAAACTCAACTTGCTGAAGAATATCCAACTCATTAGTTATAGTATTGGCATGAATGTCACTGCTAATTGAATGCTTATCCAACTCTGAAGATAGTATTTCAGGGTGGTTAATATCACCCTCATTTCACAGATGAAAACTAAACATGAATATAAAATAACTTATTGTCCAAGTGTCATACTATTAGTAAATGACCAACCTGTGATTCTGAAGTATGTCCTCTTACACCTCACACTTTTATTGAAACTAGAATATTTTCTAACATCTAGGTGTGTGATTTTTTTGTCTGTATGTCATACTTGATAATGTTGAATATGTTAACCTCATCTAAAGTTATATACTAGAATATAAGCATATCAATAATTCAGATTTTTTCTGTTCTTTTTTTTAGATAGGATCTCACTACCATAGTCCAGGATGGCTTTCAACTCCTACTAATCCTCCTGTCTCAGTTTCCCAAGTGCTGGGATTGTAGGCACATGATGCATGATTGACACAAATTTTAATGTATATGTAATAATACTTTGAAGTTTCTCATCACTATTATTCTAAAACTAATAAAAAAGTATATGAAATCAAATTTCTCATTGGTATTTGAAATGGGGTCTGATTTTGTTTAAAAATGGAATACCCAAGAAGAAATTATTAGGATGTTCAAAAACATCATCTTTCACCATCAGTTTTTGGAGGTACTGTTTTTGTTTTGGAAAGTGGTAGCATATAATTTTCTTACTTTTCTAAGTATCAGAACAAACTGTTCTCTGAAATGACTGGTGTGGTTTTAGCTTATGAATACTACACATCTTGGAGATGATGATATCTTCCTTTTGCCAGGAAGCTGCAAGTGTGAGACCTACCACCTCCATCAGCCAGCCAAAATGACATGACATGTATTTCCATGGTAGATTTTTACCTTGGTCTTATTTTATTCATGACCTATATTTCAAAAATCCATCAGGGATATATGAGTTTGAGTAGCCTTATGTCCTTTAGAGACTAACACAATGCATAAATACATAAATAAAGAAATAAATATTTTTTGGTTTTCTTTACTACTTTTTGTAGATTTATTTATAAAACTTAAAATCTTAGCCATGTAAAGGGAAAATGTCACAATTAATAAAGGCTAACATTAGTGATCTGTTTAAGCCTTTGAAGGCAAACCTGTACATTTTGCCCTACTGATTCAATCAGGAGACTAATTGGTAAAGAATGGGGAAAATTTCTGACAGAAAGATTCACATTCTGTCTAAGGTGGTGGCTATAGTGTATTATAAGAATATGAACTTGCTATAAAGCTGTACTGCCTTTTATTCCCTGCTGTTCTACTGAGAGTTTAGGTAAGTTCTTTATCTTGCTTAATGCTCACTTTTATATCAGCCAAATAGGGTAATAGTATATACTTACTTTAGATGTTTCTAGGAGAATTAAACAAGTGTGAAATGTGCTTGGCACATAGTAAATCTCAGTACAGTACTTGTTAGCATTGTTGCATCATTAGTATTGAATTTCAGCCTTATGTATATCACAAAGCAAGAAATACAGTTGCTGGCCAGCACCAATATACTACGGGGGATGGAAAACATGGGATGAATCATGGTAGAAACACCCAAAAGTAAGCCAGGCAAAAGATTTCCCAGTTTGTAGGACATTATGTATAATTATTTAAATAAGAGGATGAGAAGTTTGTGTTTTTCTCCAACCACATGCTGTCCACAGGAAAACAGGACCACTGTAGGGATAATTTGGAGCTCCATGTGTCAGGAATTCTAGACTTCTGCTCCTGTTCTCTGATATTCCAGGGATAAATGGTCCAACAGTGGCTAAAACACCTATAAGCATCACATTATCAAACAACTGGAAGCTGGAAAGAGCCCAGGGAATAAGAGTTTGTTATCTTAATTCCCACATCATTTCTGAGACCCCCATAAGTACATCGCATATCTGAATGTCCCAGATCAACTACTTGTTCCCATTCTCTAACTGTCCCAGCTCAACTACTCATTCCCATCCCCTAACTAGGGAGAGGGCATATCAATCTCTGAGATCAATGGATTCTGCCTGATGCTTGAAAAACATTGTATCTTATTATTATTTAACAATGGTAGATGTGAACCCCAATACATAAACCAAGGGTTTTTATGAATTGGATTCTTTAGTTTGGGTCTTTGTTTTAATGTAATGATTTCAATAAACACACAACTAGGGAAGCACAGGGATAGTGGTTCTATCCCTGGCACCACATGCTGCACCAGCCCCATTCCTGGGTGTGCTGAGTCAACCAGAGTCTGGGTGTAGTGGTGCATGCCTTTTAATCCCAGTGCTGGGAGGCTGAAAGCAGGAGGAATACTACGAGTCCAAGCATCATAGTGAGACCCTACAATGACCAAATACATTTAAAAAGCACAAAGAAATGCTATAGATTTTTGAGCATTGACTTTATTCTGCTATGCTACTGAATTTGGTTATTAAACCTACAAGTCTCTTAGTGGAATTTTTGGTGTCTTCTGTACAGTATCATGCCATCTATAAATAATGATTATTTTACTTCCTTTCCAATCATTATTCCTTATACTTGTTTCTCTTGTCTAACTGCTCTAGATGATTTTCCAGAAGCATATTGAACAGGAGTGGTGATAGTGGGCATTCTTGTCTTGTTCATGATTTTAAAGTGAAGGATTCTCATTTTTGTCCATTTAGTATGATGTTGGCTGTTGGTTTGTCATACATGGTTTTTATTTTGAAGTAAAGACCACCTATTCCAATTTTTTCTACTTCTTTTGTTTAATCATGAATCAGTGTTGGACTTTTTTTGTTTCAATTGTTCTTTGTTGTAAGATCATAGAACTAATTACAAATTTAACCTATAACTTGGTAATCTTTATTGAGGTAATACGTTTTAATAAAAACAAAGTGTTTTTTTCAACAACTCAAATGCAGAGTAAGGATGAGAAACATCTGACTGGCCAATAGATTTAGTTCTCACTAAATGGAACTCCAAGCTCTTTTTCAGGAAAAGTGAACTGTGATTTCAGAAGACAGTATGGGAAGTCTGTCACAGCCTAGCTTCCACTTAGTTAACTGTTTCTGGCAGTCTCAACTGGGATGGTCACATTTACATAATGGGCTGTGCTTGAGCCTTCTTTGCAAGCAGCTTTAGATCCGCAATACACTTGGCAATTGTCTCCTTTTCCTGTTGCACAGAGATGCTCTGCACCACCTGCTTCTCCACCCAGCTGATCATGTGCTCCTGTTCCTTGTGACTCATCATGTTCTGCACAGAGATATGATAGTCCAGGCAATTATTTACCTCCCTGTATACTTTGTGCAGCTGTTCCTGGTAAGCAACCTCCAAGGCCATTGCAATGTTGTTCCTGTGGACATCAAAAAGGTAATGGCGTTTCTCAACCAGAGCCTGTTGGGACTTTTCCAATTCAATTGCATCCTGGATTTGTTTTATAGATGCTTGCTTTACCTCTTCTAGTTGGGCAATTTTTTCCTCATTCAGCTTATCAATAAATTCTCCAAAAGAGGCACCATATTTTTTTTTATTGCATAGACAAGCAGACCTACTACAGATATGGTAGAGAAGGTCTCCGTGCTAATCACATATATTTCTTTGGACAGAAAATACAAGGTAAGTCCAGTTCCAAGAATGTAGAGTCCTGTTACACCAGTTTTAGGATAAAGGAATTGGAAGAATTCCTCCGGAATCAGCCCAAGGCCAACTTTGCCACCATGTTCTGGAAGAGGTGGTAGAGGGGCAAATCTTCGCTGCCCTGTGTGAAAGATCCTTGTTGCCTGCAATACCCCTGGTCCGAGGAGCGCTGTGTTCTTCAGACAGGGTGCCGCTGTGGCCGCAGCAGAAAGTACCACCCGGGACAGCATGGTCTGCAAAGGTCCAGAAAGCGGTCTTAGCATCCCTGTGACCCCGACCAGAGACTGGTCAAGAGCAAGAGCAAGATGGTCAGTGTTGGACTTTGTCAAAAGCTTTTTCTGCATCTATTGAGATAATCGTGTGTTTTTTCTTCTTGGTTATATTGCTGTATTACATTTATGTATTTGTGTATGTTGAACCACCCCTGCATTCCTGGAATGAATCCTACTTGATCATGATGTATAGTCTTAAGAAAAATGATGTATAGTCTTCTTGATGATTTTCTGTATTCTGTTTGCTAGTATACTATTGAAGCTTTTGCATCTATGTTCATTAACTGGTAGTTCTCTTTCTTGACTGGGTCCTTCTCTGGTTTTGTTATCAGAGTAATTGTTGCTTCCAGGAATGATCTTGGGAGAATTGCTTCACTTTCAATTTCACTGAAGAGTTTGAGAAGAGCTGGCACTAGGTCTTCTGTAAATTTCTTGTAGAATTCAGCTGTGAATCCATCATGACCTGTGCTTTTATTTGTAGATTTTTTATTACATTTTAAATTTCATGGACTGATATTGGGTTATTCAGAATTTTTGTATATTCTTGATTCAGCTTTGCTAGTTCATATGCATCTAAGAATTTGTCCATTTTTTCTGTATTTTCCATCTTGTGAAAGTAAAAATTTTGGAAGTAGGTATTGATGGATTTCTGAATTTCTATATTGTCTGTAGTGATTTCACCTTTTTCATTCCTCATTACACGAACTTGAATTTTTTCTTTCCTTTTTTTGGATAAGGTTTGCTAGGGGCTTATCAGTTTTACTTATTCTTTCAAAGAACCAATTCTTTTTTTACTCTTTGTATTGTTCTCTTTGTCTCCATTGCATTTATTTCTGCTCTGATCTTTATAATTTCCTGCTTTTCTTGGGCTTGGGTTTGACTTTGTCTTTCTTTTTCTAGGAGCTTGAGGTGCAGCATACGATTGTTTATTTGGGCTCATTCAATTTCCCCGATGTGAGAATTTATTGTTATACATTGCTTTTTATGTATTTAGTACAGGATCTACACTGTCTCACTACACAGAATGGATTCATAGTGGTACTCCTGTTTTCAGTCTCTCAAGAACTGGAATTTCAGGTGTGAGCCACCACTCCCAGCCTCAATTGCCATCTCAGAGCACCCTGGGGGCAGAGCTGGCACAGCATGCTGGGGATCAAACCCTGGTCCCTGTGTCTGCCTAAGCAGGTACTTTTTAAACCAGTGAGCTATCTGGCAGGCTCTGTTATAAATTTATGTCTTAAGACAACTTTCATTGCATCCCTCAGGTTCCAGTAAGTTGTCTCTGCATTTTCATTAGACTGTAAATATTAATTTATTTTATTTTTGGCAGAACCAGGGATTGAACTCAGGCCCTTGCTCTTGCCAGGTAAGCACTTATTCTACTGAGCCATCTTCCTTGCCCCTAATTTCTTCTTTAATTTCATGTGTGACCCATTGATTGTTCAGGAGGGTATTATTTATTTTCCACTGTGTTCATAGAGGTTTGGCTGTTTCTTTTGTCAATAATTTCCAATTTCTTTGCACTATGGTCAGATAATATGCATGGAATAATTTCAATTATTTTATATTTACTTAAGCATGTTCTATGCACTAGCATATGGTCTATTTTGGAGTATGTCACATGTGAAACTGAGAAGAATATGTATTCTGACACTATTGTGTGGAACACTCTGTAAAATTGTGTGGAAAACTCTTTCTGTCAATGGGGTGTCAAATTCCATTAGCACAATTATGTTATTGCTCATTTGACTTTTCTTGTCTGTTAAAATTTGTCTTATATAGTTGGGTGTTCCTACATTGAATGCATATATATTTATAATTGCTATTTCTTCCTCTTGCTGTTTTCCCTTAACAAGCGTGTAGTGACCTTGTTCATCTCTTTTATTCATGCTTGGTGTTAAGTTGACATTGTCAGCAACAAGAATAGGTCCCCCTGCTTTTTTCTGGGTTTCTGTCTCATGGAGTATTGTTTTTCATCCTTTGATGTTCATTCTATTAATTTGTTTTTAAGTTAAATATATTTCTTGTATGCAGCATATTATTGGGTATTTTTTTCTTGATCCACTCTGCCAGTCTGCTTCTTTTGATAGGTGAATTGAGGCCCTTACATTAATGGTTATTGCTGAGATGTATTCACCTATCTTTGTCATGGTTTCTTACCATATGATCTCTACTTTTCCCCTTGATTTAATTGCTTGCTCTGCTGGATAATTCTCTTTTATGGTTGTTTTGCAACTTGTGGTCATCTTTGTCCCTTTCTGAAATATCTGTCAGTATTCTTTGTAGGGTTGTTTTATTGTTATGAATTTCTTCAGTTGTGCTTTGTCATGGAAGTATCTTGTCTCTCCATTAAATTTGATGGATAGTTTTTCAGGATACATCAGTCTGGGTTGGAAGTTGTCTTTCAGGACCTGCGATATCTCAATCCAAGTTCTTGATTGCATGGCCTTTGTTTATAAATCTGCCAAGATTATGATGAGCTTTACATTGCTGGTGATCTGTTCCTTCTATCTAACAACTTTTAATATTCTGTTCTTTTCTTAATTTCTGAGATCTTGATTATTATGTATCTGTGTGAAGATTTATTTTGATTTTGCCTAACTAGAGTTCTATATGCTTCACTTAAGTGTATATCAGATTTTTCCCCATGCTTGGGAAATTTTTTGCTACTACTTCTGCAAACAATCTTTTTATCTCATTTGTGCTAAGTTGACCTGTTTTATTGATACATAGTAGTCTTATGTTATTTGTCTTTGCATCATCTTGCAGCAGTTGTTTTGTTATTTACTGGTTCCTTGTTGTTTTATAGGTATTTTTCCTTTTATGGTCCCTAAATGCAATGCTATCTTCAAAATCTAAAATTCTATCTTCAGTTTCCTTCAAGTGGTTTTGCCAGCTTTCAGTGGAATTATTAATGTCCTGGATAACTGTTTGAATCTGCTTCATGCATTTTAGTTTTTTCCTGTATTGTTCATTCAATGTTTTCATCATTTTCCTATTCCCTTTTATTTATTTTTTATCTATGCCTTCTCTAGATGTAGTGAGCAAAACTTTCTTGATTGTTGTCATTTCCTTTTTTTACGTGAGAGGTTATTTCTGATCTGATTTCTTCTATAGCCTGATGGAGTGTTTCTTTACTTTGGTTGCTAACATATCAGAAATTTCAGATATGTGACTTCCAATTTTTTCTATGACCTTTTCTCCTTGACTTTTTTTGGATGGGTTTGAGGTCTGAGATTGCCTTCTGTTCTTCCTTTTGTCATTTTGGAAGTTACCAATATTTTCTTTTACTCTGCAGGGATGGCAGTGGGTGAGCAGGGTTCTCTGGAGAGTGGAATGTCAGAGTAGGCTCTCCAAAGCTCCTGCTGTGTCAGGTTCAATGTGGCTTCCATCTCAGTGGGGGATAGCTGTGGGGAAGCCACAGCTCAAGAAGCATCCAATGACGATGAGTGCAGGCTGAAGTTCTTTAAGGCTCTCTCAACGTTGGATTGGTACAGCATAGGGCTCAACAAGCCTCCCACAGGTCCCTGTGGCAATTTTCTGGGCATCTGGCTTCAGGTCCCCACCCCAGTCTTCCTGGGAGATGATAGGTCTCCAGGGCTCAGCCAAGCTCCAGTGAGGGTGAGGGTTTGTGGTAAGTCTCACTATGTGCCATTGGCAGTCCTTCAAGGGAAGACAGATGACCAGGGCTGAGCTGAGCTCCAGTAATGTTGGAGAGGGAGCCGGGAAAGGCCTACTTGGTCCCCCTGAGACTTTTCCAGGTAAGAATGGGCAGATGGGACTTGGAATAACTCTGGCAATGGGGGCGGTGTTTTTGGGGGCTAGGCCTCTATTCCACTACTTTTATTTATTTATTTCAAAAGTAGAAGTAAAATTTTAATTTCTTGTTTGAGGTAGCTAAAGACTTGAGAAAATATAGTGCAATGGTGCTGACCTATTAATTTATTCCACTATTTTTAAAGGCACAGTCACTGCTTTATTTATTAATGCTAATTCCATTTCACTCCTTAGGCTGCCATAAGAATAATTTAGGCTTACAAATCAAAGTGTCACATTAAAATTCTTGTGCTGAAAAGGAACATGACTACAATGGTATTTTTTTAAATACTAATTTCAAAAAATGAGTAGCCTGAATTAAGAGAAAATAAGAAGACAAGAGAGTAAGCAGACACAACAATAATAGCACATAAATTCTAATGCTTTATATGTGCATAATATTATTTTGTGAAAGATGCTTTA
>NW_004524715.1:7735097-7735602 GCF_000260255.1 Octodon degus
TTTTTTTCTGAGAAAAATCCAACAATGTATTACAAGTGAATGAAAACATACTCCCTTGGTCATATTATCAAGGTTTGGATTCTATATCTGACTGTGACTTCTCAAGTTGTGTGAATTGAATTGCTTAACCTTGCTCTGTGTTACCTTGTCTATAGTAGTGGTAATAATAACAATAATACAACATAACACTGTGGTTGAAATTAATTAGATAATCTGTGCAAGATCTTAGATGCATGCCATTAGGCAATGTACTAGTTATGTAATGAGTTCTTAATAAGTGTGAGCTATTATCATAATTATTGCTATCAGTCCCATTTACTAATGAGAAACTTGATTGTCGTATTGTTATTTTTCTAGTATCATAAGCTAAAAAAATAGAAAAACTGTGAGTGAAATCCAGATGATCTGGTTGCAAATTTTACTTATGTTGGTTTTCATTTTATCACATTGCTGTTCCATCTTTAGTTTATCTTAATTTCCTAATAATTTCATGTATTAAACTGTG
>NW_004524715.1:7737592-7740157 GCF_000260255.1 Octodon degus
TAAAAAAAAGTCAGAGACATTCCAGAATGTGGTTGTCAGATATTCCTGAAGCCTGAGGCCCAGTATTAAGTAGGCAAACCTAGTTGTAGGGCAGAAATTGAACATGACAATCAATTTTCTCAATTTCCAATCCTTAAAATCAATATCAGTGTCTTTTTAGATGAATACTGAACAGGCATAAGGAAGAATTAACTACAGCAATGAGGCTTTAAAAATGACTAAAAGCTTCTGAAAAGCCACACCTTATTTCTAGCAGAGTACATCTACAAAAATACAAATGGTACTAATTTATGCAAACTCCAAAGGAAAAATAAAGCACTGCTTTTAGAAAATGTTGGAACAAAAAAATAATTGAATATATTCAACCTGAAAAGAGTTAGAAAAAATGCAAAAAGAAAAACACTGAAGTACTACTCTTCAGTGGTTGAATGTTTTTAAACTGGAACATTCCTGTTGACCCATATTATTGCTGTGTATTGAACATGTGTAAAAGGTTTGATGAAATAAAACACTAACTGGCTTACTAAGGTATCAAAACTCATTTATAAGATACAAATTCGTGTGTTCATCACATCAATAATAATCACACGATATGGTTCATTTGGAAAACAAGGAAATTGAAGAATACATAATAGAAGAAATCTGCTTAAATTTATACTACCAGGAAAGTCACATCCATGATTAGCATTAAGGCCAGAGACTTCATTTATAACATTTCATACTTAGCATTATAATTGTCTAATTATCATCAGACAATCCAATTATCATCAGTATTAGTAAGATCTTGTGTTATTATAATTGCTATTTAATGTCTTAAAAGTTTTCAAAAGCATTTAAAATATGAGCAAGAAACAAAGGTACAAATAGGGAAGATATAGAATTATCACAGTATACACATGATGGGATGATGTGTTATAAAAACTCCAATAATTTATTTCAAAGGTTTTTAAAATTAATTTAAAAATTACTGTGTAAAAACTAAGAACACTTATCTCACTGCTGACCAAATAGAAAATATACTTATAAAAGAAGTCCTTTCTTACAACAGCATGCAATGTATTAATTATTGAAAGTGGCTTATTAATTGGTTTTGAAACTCTCATTGCTACTTGTTTCTCAATAAAATTAATAAAAAAGAAATCCCTTCTCAATAGTAACAAGAACATAAGCTATCTGTATAAAATTTAATACAAAAAGTTTGAGTCCATATAAATAAGATTATGAAGTTTTAACAAAATGTATAAAAGAAAACAGGTGAACAAATGTAATAGTTTTGAGTAGGAAGACAATATTTATAAGATACTAAATTGTCTGAATATATAACATTAACACACTTATAACAGCAAATACCATTAAAGGCAATAATCTTGGATATACCTCTGATTGTATTCACTGATTTTTCTCCAGGTTGTATGTTATACTTTATGGGTATGTCTAATCACTTTTTTCTTTTATGAGCTACCTGGCTATTGCAAGTGTCTCGGTTATTTTTCTCTCATTGCTGGGACAAATACCCAAAACTCAAAATGAAGGAAAGAAAGGTTTATTTAGCTCACACTTTGTAGAGGTTTTAGGCCATACTCAGCTGGCTCCAAGGCAGGGTGCCATGTGGCAGAGGGCAGCATTTCATGGTGGTGGAAAACAGCAAAGAGTAAAGGCAACGGGGAGGAGCAGTGGCAGTAATGACAACAGAGACCAAGTCTGTCTCCTTTCCTTCCGTGCTGACTGCAAGAAATAAAAACTGACTGAAGACCTGAGCTCCTCCAAGGAAGTGGAATGGAGAAGTGGAACACTCTGTCTTTCCTCAGTTCCCTTTTATATCCTTTAAGTGATGAGTCACACTAGGAAGGGGTCTGTATGCCCTTGGAAGGAGCCTCCGTGTCCTAGGGTGTGGAGTAGCTAGCCATTTAGTGATTTAGTTAAGCTTTTAGCTTCTCAAGTTGACTGTAATGTATCAACCCCTACAGGATGTATTACACTGTTGAGTGTATAAGTCTTTTTTTTTAAGCTGGAGATCAAAACGAGGGCCTTGTGCTTGCCAGGCAGGTGCTGTATCATTGAGCTACATCCCTGACCCATTTTTTTTTTAATAGTAAGGACTGTTGGGCTTTGTTCTGGCAGTGAACTAACTTACTAATAAACAAGTTTAATCATTTTGGGCTTTTAGTTTTACATTTGTAGTATGGTTCCAGGCAGGCCTTTACTTTAGGGAGAGTTTTGCTGCACGCCAGAGCTGTCGCACTCCTAGGTGCTACCAAACCCTGAGTGATCAGATTTTGCCAAGCATGATCTACTTAACCTATGCTTATATGCTTACACAGTTTACGAGTTCACCAAAGAATCAGAGACCCTGTGCAGATTTCTGGAACTCTTTCCACATCTTTCAGGAATTCTGCCTTACACTGTCAACACCTCTCCATAGTCTCTAATTTTTTTTTCTTCAGAAATTTCTTCAGACTTTCCTCACTTTGTGAGATTTCGCTTTCTGTATTGCATTTAGTAAGCAGACAAATTTGCAAATACAAACTTCATGAATAATACAAATTGACTGCATATGCTTTAGAA
>NW_004524715.1:7740692-7746423 GCF_000260255.1 Octodon degus
CTGAACAGGAGAATGTTAGCATGGCATATAGTGGAAAAACTGTTATTTTAAATATTTTATTAAGAGTATTATTTGTGGTTACCTGGAATGAAAAGCCTATTGGGGAAAATCTGGGGTAGCACTGGTATTTCAACAAATGTCACTGCTGTGTTTAATGATATGTTTTTAATATGAGAGTTTCACTGTTCCTGACTATAGTAGAGTGGAGAGAGCTCAGGGTTTGATATTGTTAGCTCAAGACATAGAAGTTCAAAGAACATTGATGATGGTCTTAAAATAAGCTTGTATGTCTCATAAAGTGGCTGTAGGCAAATATGACATGCAAAGGGAGTGAAGCAGTTCTGACAAACGCTGGTGAAATGGAGAAAGACTCACTTAGGTGTAGGGTGCTCTAGAAAAATAAATATGCAGAAAACAAGGAGGAAACTATATTTATAACTATTTCATTCTCGTGATTCAATATGCTGTGACATCAGAGAAAATCCCAAAGTACCATGAAGGTCATCTGCCAGCCAAACTGTGCCATATGAACATGAAAAAAATATACTCTGCTTTTTCCAAAGTAGAAGGTGGGAGCTTTAAAAAAGGCTGAAAATTCATTTGATAATTTATCATTTATTAATCAGTCTATGATTTGATTAGTTCAGTATGCATCATTGTTGAAAGCTCATTTAGGCTTTACAGAGTTTGGATGCTCCAAGGATAGAAAGATTTAACCAGGATACTGAAACTGCAAGAAACACAGCATTTAGAGGCTTTAGTCATTCAGCTACAAATTCTTTCAACCCACAAATGTATTAAATACCTGCTATCTGCCAAGGACTAATATACTATCCTGGATCCAAAATTCAAAAGATCTGTAATCTAAGATAAATTACTTGGTATGCCTAAATTTCACTTCCCATATTTGAACCACATAGCAATTAATACCTATTTAAGGATTTAGTAGTTATATGGGATTAATGAACTCATAAATGTAAGTACCTTTCCAGATCACATATTGAGACGGCAGGACTTAATAAGTGGGACTGTTAAAAGCTGTTGTTTTGAAAAGCTGTTGCTTTGAGAATGTCATAGCTTGACTTTTTTTTTTTGGTACTGGAGATTAAACCTAGGGCAGTCAAACTCAGCTACATCCCCAGTTCATTTTTATATTTTGTTTTGAGACAAGTTCTCACTAATATCTCTAAATTGCCTAAATTGGACTGGAACTCAGTTCTCTTGCTTCAGCCTCCCAGAGTTTTGGGATTACAGGCATGCACCACCATGCCTGGCTGGTGTAGTTGTTTTAACTCTGGTTGTATATTTAATTACTCTGGAAGCCCTTTGGGAAATATCAAGGTCTATCTTTTAAGTCTGGTTTCATGTGGAATATGCTATGTTTTATAAATTGCCTAGTAAATATGCATATCATGTTGAGAAATACTAGGCCAGTGCTAAGAGTAAAAATTCTTGTGAGTGAAAAACAAAAAGCTCAGAATAATATCATGGAAATTCTAAACTGGATTAAGCTAGACAGGCAGAGGGCTAGGAGAAACATCCTAAATGGAGCAGGTCTGGCTCCTGCTGTGGTGTAACACCAACATCAGCATCACAGGAAGCATTTGAAATTTGTGCTTTGTCTTGGGTGAAACAGAGCAACAGCCTAGGAGACAGATCTAGTAGGGGTGGTTCAGAGGCAGGCATCCTTAAAATTTTTAAATTTCTTAAATATTAAAGGAATGCTACAAAATTGTATTTATATACAAAATTTTAAGGAGGCTGAGAAGTCCTTATTATTCAAAGAAAAAGTTAAAGTGAATTTAAAATATTATATAAAAATACCTCAACAAATATCTCACCTTCAAATTTAAAATTTTCATTTTTAGTTGTTTCATCATTGAGTTCATAAGCAATCTGTTCAGGAAATATTTAAAAATATTTACTGAAGTCAGTTGTATTATAAACCTGTAAGGGGAAGAAAGGTTCCTTTATAGTTTTTAATCATGGAATTTAGATCTTAGTTTTAAAGGTGGCCTGACTTATGTACCTTTAATAATGTGGATATAATCAAAATAGCTTTGAATGCAAAGTTGTTTTTTGGAGCATAGTGCTCCGTTAGAGCCCATCTATAGTATTAGACAGATATAAAATAGTTAAATTGAACTATAGATATGGATTTAACAGGATATGTTTATTTATCTTTCAATTCTTAAAATTTGGAGAAAATCTCAAAAAGAAGAATAAGGATCTGCAGGAAAAGGTGAGAGGAGGTGGGAAAAGAAATTGAGATGTGTTGTATGTGTGTGTACCAATTCTCCTCAATAAATACAATCCTTATGTCCTGGAAATATAGACTCATAAAATTAAAAATAAAATAAAAATACCAGAAATAGACACTAGAGAAACAACAATAGATATGCTAAAATGCAAAAAGAAATATAGGCGTGATGAGGAGGGAAATTAAGATATAAGGAAGACCCAATTGAACTTTTGATAAATGAATAGAATATATTTATAGACATAAACATTAGGTAGGATTAAAAGAATAAGATATCTCAGAGGGAAAGATTAATGATATTGAAAACAGCAATAGGATTTAAGATGAAGGAGAAAAAGAGAAGAAAAGATGAACCAACTTAATAACCCTTGGGACAATATTAAAAATTATGATACAATTATTTGGAATCTTATAGAATGGAGAAAAAATATATATATATGGGCAAATTTACTGAAATTTACAAAGTCACAGATTGAAGAAATACAATAAATCTAAGCAGCAAAACCACAAAGAAAACCATACCAGAGCATATCATAATCAAATTATTAAAGATCACAAAAAGAACAAAGAATTGAATAAAAAGAACACAGACAAAACTAATCACAAAACTGTCATTAAAATATTTCAAGCAAGAACATGATGGAAAAATATCTTACAGTTGTAAAAAGAAAACGTTGTTAACCTAGAAGTCTGTAGTCAGGAACCATACTCAGAAAATATCTTTGAGGAGGTGAGAAAACTCGAGGTCAACAGATAAACTTTACAAAGTTTTTTTTTTTTCTTTTCTTTTTTTTTTGCGGAACTGGGGATTGAACTCAGGCCCTTGCGCTTGCCAGGGAAACACTTATTCCACTGAGCCATCTCCCCAGCCCCTACAAAATTGTTGAATGAACTTCTTAGGCAGAGGAAAAATAATTCCAGATAGATACTGCATAGTAGAATGAAGAACGCTGGAAATTGTAAATATTTGGATAGGTAAAATATACTATTTTTGCATTTAAAGTGTCTTTAAAGGGCAATTGGCTATTTAAAGCACAAATAAGAGCATGCATTTTGAGTTTTACAAGCTGTATGGCAACGAAGGCAAAGGATATCAGAAAATGGAAGCACATTGTGTAAGGCTGTGTGCTTTATTATATTATTTCAAAGCAGACTGTCATAAGGTAAAGATTCATATTGTAAAACTCAAGGAGATGGAGCAACTTGTAAATGGGGTGAAAGAAGAGGAAGGGTGGGCAAGGCAGAGAGGGAGAGTGAGAGGGAGAAGGAAAGGGAGAAGAGAGGGAGAAGGAGAGCGAAAGCGAGGAGCGAGAGTGGGAGCATTTGAGGTTAAGAGAGAGAAAAGAAATATTAGTACTGGAGAAAAAAAATATAATATTGAAAGCCTTCAATCCAAAAGTAGGCAGAGAAAGAAGGATAAAAGATTAGACAGGTGAAACAAACTGAAAAGAAATAGCAAGAACATAGATTTAAGCCCTTGAATACTAAAAGTTCCATTAGATGGATGAATTTACATTAAAATTCAAAGGGAGAGACTGCCATACAGGAAAAAGGTAAGACTCAATCATGTGTTGCATACAGAAAGTACACTTTAGATATGGAGATACAAATGTGTTACAGACGCAAGCAGGTTGAAAAGAAGTATATGATACAAACACTAGTCAAATGCCAGCTGGTGATTTAATACACATAACACAAGGTTTCGTCCAAAATAAATAAAAGCACTGAATTAATGAAAATATTGATGTAACTATATTGGGAGGAGGAAGAGAAAAAATAAGGGGATCAATGGGGAGTGTATCACTTCATCACAGGAAATTAGTTAAGTACTGACATAAGAAAATGCAAATTTTTAAATGTAATGTACAAGGATGAAGGCAGTTACCTTTGAGAAACATTCACCTTAGTGCCATGTGTTTTCAATTATAAGTATGTATTCATTGTGATAATAGGATAGGAAATACAATGAAAAGGGCTTAAGCATAATATTACATTTACTGGAGGGCCGGGGATTTGGCTCAGCAGGCCATAGCACCCGCCTGTAAGTGTGAGGTCATCAGTTTGATTTGTGGTACCAGAAAAAACTCGAACAATCAAAATATTATATTCACTGGTCAGAATCCACAATTTTCAGCAGTTAAAGGACAATACTACCAAAAGAGTATGTCCAGATGCTGTAAAAGTACAGCTTTGTCATCTTGCCTACTGAGAAAATTCTATTATGGAGAGGCATATGAGCACCTTGGTAACAAGGGGATTTGCAGTTATGAAATTGTCACCATAAGGTGTTGGAGTGAGGGGACCTTCTATATTCTAGGAAAATACTCCCTTTATTTTATTAGAGACAGGAGCTCTTAGAATTTAACATTCCTTTTACATTAGTCTGTGAACCATTTCCTTTTCCTGCATCTCAGTTCTGGATTCTGATGGATGCAAATAAAAATCTGGAGCCCACAATCTGACACAAGAAGCAGAGTGAGAAATCACAGAGGCCACATTCAGGAAGTGACCAGGTTGGACAATTTGATTTTATTTTGCTATTTCAAAGGTTATCTATTTCAGATCAGGGACTTACCTGGGATGAAACTTTGGAAATAATGAGGTAATATTTTCTTTTGCATAGGAAAAGAAAAGCTCCAAGTCTCTGTAAGTCTTTTCTGCTCAGTGTGGGGCACTGTTCAGCAAGCTACCATCCATTAGGTGTGAGGCAGTTGGAATTCAGAATCTTACCATCACTCCCACTGAACCCAAATTTGCTTGAATTAGAATGTACACCTGAGCAGAGGCCAAGGCCATGTACATTTTAAGATTTGAGAAGCACTACTCAAGATACAGATGTGGACACATATGGGCCAGTAGGAGGGGTGTCAGAAACGATTCAAAGGCCAGGCAGAAGTAGGTGATCTGCAGGTGCCAGCTCCAGGAGGCAGGCAGGAACAGGGGCTGCTGAGCACAGAGAACTGTACTGCACAGCATTAGGGATGGGCAGAAAATGGTGATGACCAATGTCAAACGCCAGTTACTGGAACAAAGAAAGAAAATTTCAGATTAAGAAAGTAGATGTTCTAACTTTGAGACTTGAATTGAGCTTCTCTGGCATGCCCCCAACTCAATTCAAAACTAAACAAGCCAATGGGAGAGCCATTTACAACATGGCTAGAAATCGGGGGACTCTATGATTAAAGAAGTTATGATGATAAGAAACTCTTCACCTTTTCCTGAAATATTGTTCAGAGATATGCTTTCTGTATTTCAATAAAGGAGAAAGACAACAGGTAGTTAATCCTAAAATATTGAGGAAAAAATTTAAATTCATAAACCCTACTAATAGGTGTTCCTTGACCTCTCACCAATAGGAAATAGGTCACACAACTCTTGTCTGCAGACAGATTTACTAATCAGGATTATTTGAAATGATAAAGGCTGATGTTAGTGGCTCCTGATATTATGAAAGTGTAAATCATATTAGCT
>NW_004524715.1:7746624-7749964 GCF_000260255.1 Octodon degus
TCCTCCTCCTGTATTTTAGTGAAGGATCTACAGGGTGTTCAGGGTCTCACTACTAGATCGGACTTGTAGTGATCCACCTGTTTACAGCCTCCCAAGAGCTGAGATTACAGGTGCACAACCACGCCTAATCTCAATTGGGTGCCCCGCGGGTGGGGCCGGCATGGCAGGCCCAGAGTTTGAACCCCTAGTTCCTGCACCTTCTTGCAGGCACTTTAATCCACTGAGCTATTTGACCAGCCCTTCGTGAAGCTTCTTATCTCCTGGAATACCATTTGAAATGGGAAGGTCCTCAAGCACAGACTCCTGTAATAAAAGCAAACATAGTGCATGTTTTAGAATATTTTTAGCCTGTATTTGATACCAAAATAATGCATTACCTTCTCAAAACATTCATCTTTACACTATATATGTAATTGACTAAACAATAGGGAATTCCCTGAAAATGATCCTTTCAGTATTGAACAATGTGTTCAATAATTTCATTGTTTATTTGCTTAAGAAAATTCTGAGTTTAGTTTAGGTAGATAAGTCATTGAGAAAATCACTTATAGGACCATCTTTATCAAGCCCTTCCAGAATTTTTCACCAGATTTTATACATAAAATTTGAAGAGGAGAAAGAGACGTTCATGCATCTTTAGTAACGTTTCTAAGTGAGAGGTTTTCCTCTATTATCCTTGTTACTTGGGAGTCTGTGTCCACCCCATAATGCTAACCCATTTGTCTGCCACTGTTTTGGGTCAGGGGAAGGGGAAATTAGTTGGGTGCAGCAGAAAAATGGTGCTTCCTGCAAATACCCTTTAAAACAATCACAGGGTAAACTATCAGTTCAAATATCTCTGAACGTTAATATTTTATGTACTAGTTCTTTTGACAATTTTCAGTTCCATAAGATTCTGACCAAGTTTTTTGTTCTCTGAATACAGTTGTTGGATTCTTTGGGTTTTCTAAAGACTCACTCTCACTAAACACAGCTTGTTCTTTTCCTTTAAAGAGCCTCTAAGAGCAAACATTTCTTGCACATTCTGGGAAATGAACTGCTCCGTGCACTTCTCATTGACAACCATAGAATTCAAGGGGCAAGACACATTGCTCATACACAGACTGCAGAAGGCCCCTCTTCTACTTGCACTGCATTGCCACTTCCTGAAGCACTTCTGGGAATCCCCCATTCAACAGAAAACACTTGTTAAAAACATTGTTGTGTGTCTTCATTCACCTTCTTTCCTGGATCTGGAACCGGAACAATGCAACTTCCGGCTTTGCCTCAAAGTTGAAATGGCACAAAAGGTAAACATTTTGAATTGGTTCAAGACATCACAAACCCCAGTAGAGTAACCAAAGACACTCACAAAAGAGGACTTCTAATAGGTATTTATTTTTATTTTTTTGGGTGGAACCGGGGATTGAACTCAGGCTCTTGCGCTTGCCAGGGAAGCGCTTATTCCACTGAGCCATCTCCCCAGCCCCAAAGAAGACTTCTATAACTGCTTCACAAAATGTTAACAATGAACCTAAGAAGAGAATTTTTCAATCACTCCTCATATACTCTGTCTTATATGATACTGTAATACAGTAAAAGAATATTTAAGTCAACTAAAGCAGAAATCTTGGAGCTGGGTGTTATAGGCACCATAGATCTTAAACTACAACATAATTATCTGTCATTTGCTTATGCTTGACTGTGGTGGAAAGGAATGTTACAGAATTTGCACATCAGAATAAAGAATATAAATATTTATCAAGGAGGAATAGAAAAAATAATCTCCCCAGGGTGGCCTCATCTAGAGCATCATCGGATGGATATCTGGTGGGATACCTTGAGATGTCCTCACAACTGTGTCTATGGTAACTGAAATTAATCCACCATGGAGCATAGCAGTTAAACAAGATTCACAGATACATAAAATGATACAGATGCATTCTTCAGGTACACATGCTGACAGCTAGTATAAAGTACACTATTAAAACAGAGGTTGTTTAAAGAGCCCTTGTAGTTCAAACTTGTTGACCCAGGAAAGAAGTAGCAGGGTTGGGCATGGTCTTAAGAATGACTCCTTTGGTTGGGGAAAAGGCCTAAAGCACAATGCACTATTTTTGAAGGCTTAGTCTGAATGAGATTGTTTTAGACAGCTAAAAGCTAAAAAGTTCTAGGCTGGTGAGATATCTCAGTGAACTAAGCACCTGCTTACAAGAGCTCAGGGGCAGGGGTTTAGATCTCTTGCACTGCAGGCCACACTGGCCCTGCCCCTGGGCATGCTGAGCTGGCCACTGAGGCTGGGCATGGTGAGGCATGCCTGTAATCCTAGTGATGGAAACAGGAGAATCCCTACAAGTCTGAGCTGCATAGTGAGCTCCAGAAGGATGATTGTAGACCAGTCTTTGAAGGACTGTCCATGGATGCTCAGGACTGTAAACATGATCACTTCTTCTTTGGAACATAATCTAAGTTTCCATGTGACCTCTTAACCATCAGGGAAACCTTAACCTTGATCATAGGGCAGCCAAATGTTTGTGAGCTGCTTGGGGAAAAGTGTCTAGTTGAACTAGAGAGGAAAAAATTAGTCAAGAGAGGCAAATCAGTAATGAATATTTAGCAAAAACAAAGATTCATAATAAACCTTAAGATTCGCTTTGGATCCAGGGACAGACAGACTTTGCATGAGAGATGAAATCAGGCTAAAAGTAGTTTATCTGTACATGAAAGGAAAAAGTAGATTAATCAGATGATTAAAGTTGGGGCCATCTGTCCAGATAGCCAATACTTAGGTAACACAAAGTCATGAGATGGAGTTATGAGCAAAATATGGATACTTTGGTGAATCATATAAGCTGGAATTTTTGTGAGGAGAGATGATCAAGAGTTACTTGGAATTAAGTTCTGACCAAGTCCCACTGGATGTATTTTAAGGATACATCATTATAATGGTATCAAGGTCTTTCTATGAGTATTTAGTTTGGTCTTAACTATAAATTCATTTTTTTTTCCCTAACCAAGTTATTGCTTAGGTGTCTAGGTCCATTAAAATAGCTTCTCCAGGATCATTCAGCTATAGATCACGGGAAAACTAGGAATCTTTTCTCTCCTTTACTACTTTCTGTTTACTAAGTATGCTCTGGTAATTAAAGCTTCTTACTTTTAAATACCCATAATATCTTGTAATGACATATGTGGGTTATCATGTTTGTGTATATATTGCTGTATGAATATATGTGTAAAATTTTCATTTATCTTGTTAATTGACCAGATTTTTTTGACAGACACTGATACTGTAAAGATGAAAAAGACAGTTCCTATTTTTTAATTTTTTATTCATTTTATTTTATTTATTAATAGATTA
>NW_004524715.1:7752061-7760518 GCF_000260255.1 Octodon degus
CTATTATTTCCGAGATATCTGGTGTGTGATTTTCAGTTTCCTCAGTGCTAGTGTCTTCTGCATTTGTACTGGGTGAACTCGAGGGCTCAGACTGCATTTTGTTCCTTCTCTTTGTCGTTTTGTATACCACTGTCTTCTGACCTTTGGTGTAGAGCTTAGATAGAGTTATTACCTTAGCACCAGGTCTGGATCTACGAAGTTCAGAATCCTCCAGGTTGGTGTTTATTGGATCTGGCTGCTGTGCTCCACTACTTTCTGCCTCAGCTGTTAGAGTTGAACCCTTTGTATCACTCTGGCAAGATGTTCTGCTCCTGAATCAGCTGGGTGGGTCTTGCCTCTAGCCTCTTTGCTAGGCCTGCACTCTGGGTTGAATGAGGATCCACAGGCTCCAGGTGGTCTCACTCACTCGCTGGGCCTGGGCCCTGGGTCTATTCAGGATTCCATAACCCTGGGTCATCTCACTCACTTGCCTGGCCTGGGCTCCTCATCTATTCAGGATCCTGCAGGCCCAGGTGGTCTCACTCACTTGCAAGGCCTGGGTTCTAGGTCTCCACAGTTCCTATTTTTAAGATAGACATAGTGTGATCATTTTAGAAGACCAATGAACCAACAAAGGGAAACATTTGTATTGTGTGTCACAGTGAAAATGTCTCAAAGGCAACTGAAATACAGAAAAGTAAAAACAAAGCAAAACAAAATATATAACTCTAAATATTAGGAAGGTTAAAGATAGAAAATAGTGAAGAATAAACTATACTAGCACATTGTTTGGAGTCTCTTTAAAGCATAGTATTTCAGTTTTGCCTCATTAGTAGGATTTTATGAAAATATGCATTATAGACATCCTGCTTTTTTTAAAAAAAGGCATTAATAATAAGTCTTTAAAAATAACAGTGGCATTTTAAAATAGAGGCTTCAATTTTCCTGTCATACAATTCTGGACATTCACCACTTTTAGAGGTTAGACCAAACCCCAAATTAGCTTTTAGTTTATGCTTTTAGGATTCAACTTAAAAATCAAAGAAAATAAAGAACACAAGTTGAAAGTAAGTTTTGAATTTATTAGCCCACAGGGAAAAGAATTCTAATTTTAAAGACCATAGAAAAGAAATATTCTTGATCCTTAGGGTCAGAGTCAATATAACTAATGTCTAGAAATAAATTAATATAGATGACATTTTAAGGGCTGAATAACACATAGTCTTAGTTAACTCTGATTATTTGGGGTGTCTTACAGACCATAACAAATTGACTTATTTTCTCTGTTATAGTTCATTGAAAAGGTAATTACAAAGTTTCACTTATACTTGCTAAAGTCATATAGCAATAACACAGCCATTTTTATTCTTAAATATAAAACCATTATTAGTTACCAACTGTTAAAAAAGGCTTTGCTTTCTCAAAATCAGCATAATTGTCTTAAAATGCATTTCATTATTATACTAAGTTGTAAGAATTATTTCAAGCAAATCTGAAATTTATTTTTATTTGCAGAAACATACCAACACACAGTGAAATTGAGGAATAATACTTCAGTTACTTCAACATAATACTACAAAGCATTTTTTTATTAATGAACTAAATATTGAATACAATCACAAAACGCTTTAACATCTGTTCAAAATTGGAGTCATCTAATAAACCAAGAGAAAACACACTGAAATTCTTTTACATAGCATAGTAAGGTGGAGGACATGGGACATCTGAGACATTTTCACAAATGGAATAGTAAATACACAACATCAACTCCTAGTAAGTTTATTACACTAATGAGTTAAAGCATCAGATAATATTTATAAGTCAGAAATCTTGTGATGAAGGAACAACTACCTTTGTGTGTGTAAAGATAATAATTTGATATGATCAGATTTATTCTTAAATTTCTTTTTCTGAATCTGTTCATTTGATCCTGGAAAAAAAAATATTTAGTTTAAACAAAATATTTAATTTCATTTTATTTAGAACATAAATCAACAGAAAAAAATATTTGTATGAATGTAAAAAGGGGGCTAGCAATGTAGTTCAGTGGTAGGTTCCATTCCTACCACTAGCTAAAAACAACAGCATCAAAACCCCCAACGAAACCCAAGCCAAAACAGCAATGCAAAAACAATGGCATTGGGGCTGGAGAGATGGCTCAGTGGTCTAGAGCACCTACTTGGAACAAGCTTGGCAAGGCATCGGGGACCGCGGTTCAATCCCCCAGCACCACATGCCAGCCAGCCTCGCCCCCTGGTGGGCTGAGCTGGCCACACACACACACCACACTCTCTCTCTCTCTCTCTCTCTCTCTCTCTCTCTCTCTCTCTCTCTCTCTCATAAAAAAAAAAATTTAAAAAAAAAACAGTGGCATTTAATTTTTAGCTATAGTAAAATAATTTTTGATGGTAGTGTACTAAAGGCCACAAATATATTTTCATTCCTCATAATTTAATGTTCTTAAAGACTGTATTGGAGCATTATGCTCTAAAGGCCTGTGTATAGAATAGAGGCACAATTTGTGATTCAATGCATTTAGGTTATGTTGGAAACTACCTAGCATCTAAACAGTCTTCAAATTTTCACTCAAATTGGTGAACATCAAATTCTAATCAGGCATTATTATGTAATGTTTATGTCCTCTCTTCCCCATGGTTCCAAGTGCAATACGGATGGCCCTGACAGGGCCATGTGGAGGGGAAGGGCTAGGATACAGTGGCCCCTTCTGCATTCCCAAGGTGCCCCACTGATGACTTGCCCTAGGTTTATTCTGATCACAGATTTTGCCTCCTGTATGATAACCCACAATGCCCCAAATTAAGACAGTTCATAGGAACCTATTCTCTGCTATTTAGAGTGAAGGATAAGGCTCATTTTTGTCCTAGATGACATCTAATTGTTTCAGGGAGACTCAAGATGTGGGGCTGTGATAAAAGGGTCTGGGTTCTAATAAGATACAAAATTACATGTCTTAGGGTCTGAAAACATGAAGCTTTAACCTAGCTGGATTACTTTACATGTGCAGTAACAGGTGAAAGTTGTATTTCTAATCATCAGTGGCTGTTCATTCTAGGAACTGTGAATAAATGCAAGAGAGTACTGCATGCTGTAAAGGCAACTGAGTTTCTGTTTTCTTTAAAATATCACCTTTCCCTGAATCATGTTTTAAGCCTTTCTTGAAGGTGATGCTAATTTTCTATGTAGTATAAGCACTGCATGCTGATTGTGTCACTGGAGCTCCTACATTTCTATGTAGAATTGACTAGTGTATAAATGACTCAATAATTTGTTTTTTTTTCATTTTAGCTTTTTATTTATTAGAATTACATAGTATTTGATAAACAGAAGGTTCTTCAAAAGTGCTTCCAGAATTAATATCCCATCCCCTCACCAATGATTCTCGGAATATTCTCAAAATAGCAGATAGGTTGTTGTGTCTATCAAAGAAATACACATCTTCAGTAACTCCAAGAAAACCATGCAGGCAGCCATGTTGCTTCCGTACTTCTGTAGGGAGCTGCCACTATGATCTTCAAAAAAGAAGAGCAATCACAGGCCAGAGATGCAAAGACAATACAAAGGGTTAATATCCATAGAAGACTTTCAATGTATTTTGCTGCATGTGTAAATATTCATCTGTTCCCTACTTGTTCTATCTGAAAGATGTCAAGACCATTCCTGTGATATTTTGAACTCATTTGATATGTAATCAGTTCACCTCAAGAATTCATTAAGCCAACACTGTCTTCTTCGCCATAAAGTACATACATTTTGATTGACTCAATAATTTGACTAATTTCCTTTGCACTTTTGTTCCAAGTGAACTCTAAAAACAGAGAGCAAAATAGTTTCATGCTTTAAAAATCAATGCCTCATGATATGGAATTTCATTAAACAAAATGGTAGGAATTAAACAATGGCTGTTATATTGCATACTATCGTCTTCAGATTAGTTGTTCAGATCACCAGATACAAGCATGGAAAACTGGTCAAAAATTTTTAAAAATTAAAGAGGAGAGAGTAGAAAACTTAAGCATTAACTGCTCCTTTCAGAAGAAATAGTTCACTCCCTTATTCTTGTGATACTGAAAATTGAACTCGGGACCTTCTCACTAAGCTTTATCCTCAACCCTTTCATTTACTTCTTATTTATTTATGTAGTTATTGAGAGACAGGGAGTCTCACTAAGTCACTGAGTTACCCAGGATGGGGTCAAACGAGATTCTCCTGCCTCAGTCTCCCAGAGTGCTGGAATTACACGTTTATGTCACTTCATCGGGCTATAAATGATGTTTACCTTACGGTTCTCTGTTAGGACTATTCTTGTATGGCTTAGATTTTAGAATTATGCTAATCTTACTAAATGTATCAAAATTTTAAAAAATAAATGCCTCATAAGTTACTTCCCCCAAATGTGCTATCTGTACTTTAAAATGTTTCTTTTTCATTACCAATTAATATTTATCAAATATCCAGCAGACCCATTTCTCCTTACTGGTGTTTTCTTTTAATCAATCACATTTCTGATATGAATACAGTAGCATTGTGTAGTTGGAGGATTTTCCTACCAATAACCTTATTAAAAAAATAAGATTGTACAACACATTCACTCTTGACTGTGAGCTGTCCTTTGGCATAACTCAGGTCTTCTCTTGGTTCAAGAAAAGAGAAACTTTTCTTCACAGCACATGTTCTCCTCATTGCCTACAGTTTTTTTTTTTTTTCCCGGAACTGGGGATTGAACTCAGGTCCTTGCTCTTGCCAGGGAAGCACTTACTCCACTGAGCCATCTCCTGGCCCCATGCCTACAGTTTTGATGTCTTGAAATAAGCAGGACTCTTCCAATTTGGGGTGCAGATTAGAGTTACATGAATGCCATTTGGGGATCTATACCATTAAGAGGGTTTAGCAGTAGATAGACTAAATTTCTCCCTTAACCTCCCAGAGGACAAGGCCCCATTTGACTGCTGTGACAACATAACCTAGACTTTTCTGTGTCTGCCAGTCCATTTCTTACTCTCTTCTCTGTTCTTGCTTCTAAAAGAGGAAAAGACAGGTGGGGAGTTTGATGTAAATTTCATTTGAGAGATGTTCCCAGAAATAAGGGAAAGTGGAATTTATTTCCTTGGGGATACTTGCCAATTTTTTGAAACAGCTGCAAATGGATTTAGAACAAAATGGGCTCCTCTTGTTCCAATACAAAGTCTTTAGGCTGTGTGCAGCTCTGCTACGCTAACTCACATGAGGAAGTGATTCATTTACTGGGTGACTTACATTGAATGCTGCCCTGTGAGAACTTTGCTTGTGCTTTTCACTTAATGTGATTTGTTTGTTTTGTATACTGGGCATTGAAGCGAGGGCCTCAAGGATTCTAGGCACATGCTCATCCCTGAGCTATATTGTCTGTCCAATGTTATTTTTAAAAAGAGGAATTCTAAGATCTAAGGGGTTATTTTTTTACAGAACACTTGGGTATACTTTTTAAAGTATACCTAGGGAGTTTAAGGGCTGAGACCTTGGAAAGGCAAGAGAATGAAGAGGAGTGAAGCTGAAGATTCCAGTTTATTGCAGCATCATTCAGTCCACAGCTTCTTATCTACAAAGTTTAAAAACAGACCCTGTACTACTACTAAAAGTAGCTATTCCTTCCTCTAAGAGACTCAAAATATGTATTCTCAAATTGTGGCATGATTTCTAAGAAGGAGCCAGACAAAATAACTAGACAAAACCCAACAGGTTCCATTAACAACAACAACAACAACAACAACAAAAATGCATCAATTTCTGGGAGTGCTATAATTTATCTCTGTTTAGAAATGAAAGCAATTGATGTTCTCAGTTGGCTTTGGTCTACCTGCACTGAAAGAAAAGCAAATTCTGTCTACTGGAAAACTTTAGTTAGGTGAGACAAGTCAGGCCAAATGGCTACTGGCAATGCTTTCCAATGATTCAGCAGATCTATATTTAAATTTCAGGATTTTATATTACAGACATGAATTCAACTGCTTTTGATTAATGAAAAATAAGTGAGAAAAAAACTGTTCAATTCTGGAGATCCCAATAATATAGTAAAAGCAACTATTAGCATACATATACACCATTTTACAGCTCACAAATTTCTTTCCACACATTTAATTTCATTCAGTCCTCACAACAACCCTGTGAGGTGGGTGTTACTAACTCCATTATACAGCCACGGAAACAGGCTTTATGTGATTTCATGTGTAGCTTGTCCAAAGTGATATATTTAGTATTGGTGGAACTCAGACTAGATTTAGAGCTATTCTCTGTCACACTTTCCTGCCCTTGCCCTTTGCCCCTGTTCTTCTCTATTCTGTTAGGTGGATGGGAGATTGAAAGGCTCTCCCAACTAAACATAGAAGTGGGAATTTTGTATCTCGAGTCACCATCAAGAAGACTCTCATCTGTAAGGCTGAATTCATGCAACATGAAAAGAACTATCGTGTTAATATCCAGCATCACACAGGTCATCTTATAACAAAATAAAATACACTTATAGTACCCCAAACAAGTCTTCAGACTACCTTATGTACTCTTGTCCTACTTTTCTATAAAATTTGGCATTCCTCAACTCTGATCTAAAGCCATCTTTCCATTTGAGGAAAAACATATTCTTGGCCTGTCTACATTTCAGAGCACATACATTATGAGGAAACTAAAAGAGGGTACTGCTAGTTGTCATTTTGAAATTCAGGGTGACTTATTGCTTGTAATAGAACTTACTTTTTTCACTTCAAACTGGCCCCACCTTGCTCTGAGCACCAGCTCAGAGCCCTCCAAAGTGCTGTTCTCTAGGTTACCACTTGGAGCTTCACGTTCTGATACACATACTGATTTTATTGAAAGAAAACATGGTTATTCTGAAGCCTTTTCTGAATGATGAGCTCCCTTTGTTCAGAAAGCAGTCAGGCTTGACTTATGTCAGTAACAAAACTAAACCAACAAAATGTAAAGCCAGGTGGTTATGATTTTTTCCTTTTGAAACATAACTCATGTTATACTTCTGGGAATCAAGCCTCCACATCTTAGTGTAGTGTGTTTTCATTAACATTCTGTATAAAATAATCACACTGCTTGGGTTTAGCAATGCGGAAAATCCAACTAGAAGCAAAGTCTTGTACAAAATGAGCTGAATCACGTTTATCTCACCTAGTTCGTTTGTTCTCAGAATTTCTGGTTGGATTAACTAATGGACCAAAAAGTCAGTTATGAGAGTCAGGCTGCATGAACCCGAAGTCAGGTAGAAACAGGAATGAATCTGATGGATTTGGAAGATTTAGGTGAGTCCTTCCATGTACCTGTGCTGTTTGTTGGGCTTCGGTTGTTGGAGTAAGAAGTGTGTCTTCTGCTCATACTGTCAGTATCTTCTTTGTGGAATTTTTGCTTCATGGTTTGGCAGCATGGGAAGCTTTTGACACAGTCTTGCAGGAGATGGCCACTGAAAAACATGTATATCCAGGGGTTGCAGCAGCTGTTCAAGGAAGCCAGTAGTGCAGTGATGGTGGTAGAAGGGTTTTCTGAATCTGTATGAAAAATGATAGAGTAAAATTTAAACAGTCAAAATGAGAAGTTGAGCACTGTATAAACTCAGTTTTCTAGCGACTTTGGAGGAAAAAGTTATAGGCTGGGACAGAAAATGATCCTGTGTGTTAGGGAAATTGATGGCATGTAGAAATTGCTTGCTTGTAAAATATTTTTGTAAGCAAATACCTTGAAATTGACACAAATGTTTTAAAGTAACTATTAAAATATTTAAGTAGAATGATTGTTAATTTCAAGAGGTAAATCTATGAAATAGATAATTTTTTAAAACCTCTGTGTAAAAAACTCTGTATATTTTAGATTAACAGGAGCATGTGCTAATAGACACAGAATTACAGAATGGCTACAATTTCAATGAAATTCCAAGAGTATACAACCTTATATACTAAATTATTTTCGGCCTAATAGCTCTGTCAAAATTTAACATCATGAATTATTATTTAGTAGTTCTAAACATTGAACATATCTTAATATTAAAAACTTTAATATGGGTAATTAGAAATTTGACTTGATTCGAAAAGAAAATTACCTTTGAATAGTAAGATATTCAAATTTAAAAAATTGTAAAATGTTAACAACAGCTGGGTTAAGAAATTTCAACAGAATTCTGAAACATTTAACGGGCAAATTACGTAAATATTGCAACTTTTCACAGTGAAACTATTGCACTGATCATGTGCTTTTTCTAAAAATAAGGATACTGAACAAGAACTGGCTTCCCTTTGGTTTTTTTTTTTGTTTGTTTTTCATAATTTTATTGATAAACAAATAGCAATGAGACAGTTTCAAATCAAATCGCTAGGACAGTTTCAATAATTAACACACTGCATACATTCTTCTTAGTGGTTAATTGCTGTACAAGTTGTGGACTTGGGATCCTATTTACAAACACCATTAGAACAAATCATTCTATTC
>NW_004524715.1:7760620-7767065 GCF_000260255.1 Octodon degus
GTGTGTAAACTCAGCAAAATATTCTAAGAGTCCAGTAGCCCATAATAGCATATGTAATGCTATTATACATAGTTAATGTATATAAATTTAAGTTTTCTCACTCTTGTTATGTGAAAATGAATTACAAATTAGCCAATACTTTGTAGTAGATGTTGCTATTAAAAGTGGTCATTATCCATGGCTGATAGTATTAAAAATAAAAATCATTTACATTTCTATGCACAAGTGCAGAAGTGTTTAGTGATTATGTCTAATTCTCAATACAATAATAATTAGATTGGATATTTTATTTGATTGGCAATAGTAGAGGCTTCTAAGATCAAACAAGACAGAAAATGATAAATAAAATTTGTGCATGTATTGCATTTTTTCTTATTGAAATACTGTAGCCTACATCAATATTTTTGATTAAATTAAATTTATTCAAATATTCTATTTGCAAATAAAACACAGAATATATGTCTCATACACTGTGACCCCAATCCTAAAAAAAAAAAGATAGCTTCTCCTATATACCTACATCCTGAAGACATCCATTACCAAAAATAATCCTGTAGTATTTTTTATTGAAAACATCTTTTTTTCTTCTTACAAAAACATCTTAAGAGATGGAGAACTGAATAGTGTTTTTCTGAGTAAATTTCTATGATATGAACCTATTTTGTGAAGGAATTAAAATCAAACAAGCTAGTTCTCTACACTTTACAAGATTTATGTAATATGTACCAAATTATTGCTAATGAATCTGTCTAACAAGTTTAGTTTATCAATAACACTGGTTTAAAATGCACAGAAAAAGAAAGTCATTGTGAGGAAAAAAAAGTATAACAAGAAAGGAAATATAAGCCAAATGACTATTTCAAGTGTTTGACTTTTTAAGAATCTTTTTTCCGGTTTTCTCCAGAAAAAGATTTTCATCTCTATTTTTCACTTAGGGAGCATTTATAAATTTTTTGGTATTAATTGTGCTGCATTTCACAATCCAACAAAAAGTGGTTGTGGCACTGGAAACCCTTCCCTAAATCCAATAAACTTGAAAGCAGGATATTAACACAGTAGTTAGTGACCTGGATAAAGGCCTTTATTCTGTTGTGGAGTTGGTGGTGCCTGTAGGGAACAGTTTCTGGATTTGTGATGTTAGATCATTACTGTCTGCTACAAATGTTGATTCCTCGGTATCACTGTGGAACTACTGAACTATTAAATCTGGAGTTGAGACCCACAAATTTCCATTCTTGACAATTTCCCTCCGCGATTCCCAAGATGTAATTTTTACGCACACATAAGTTTCTTTCTTTTTTTTTTTTTTTTTTGGCGAAACCGGGAACGCACACATAAGTTTAAAAGCTACTGAGACTGCTTCGAAAGCTGTGGGACTCGCAACCCCGCGCCTCGGGTCTCTGCTGCCCCAGCACCTACCGGTCCAGAGGAACTTCTCATCCCAGACGGACCACATCTGGACGATGATGAAAGGCGCCCAACAGAGGATGTAAACCGTCACAATGACAAAAGTCATTTTCACCGTGCGGATCTTGGCGCGGGAAATAGTCTTCACGCTGCTGACGAAGGGCGCGTCCGAGAGCCCCTTGTGGAAGGCGCTCCCTGAGCCCCCTGCGCTCTTGCCCTGGCGCGACGCGGTTTTTCCGCGGACATTGCGCCAGATGTGATAGCAGATGAAGCCGTAGCAGGTACCTAAGATGACCACGGGTGCCACGAAGACGCAGCTCGTCATCCAGGTGACGTAGGCGCGGCTCCCCCAGGGCTGGATGAAGGTGGCCCAGCAGTCTTGGGCTTTGGTGACGTTGTCCACCTCGATCATGGAGAAGATGAAGTACTGCGGGGTGCTCAGCGCGAAGCTCAGCGCCCAAGAGGCGGCGATCATGAGGCGCGAGCGGCGCGCGGGCTGCTGCAGAGTCTTGAGCGGGTGGCACACGGCGATGTAGCGGTCCGCGGTCATGACGACCAGCATGTAGGCCGACGCGAACATGGCGAACACCTGCAGGTGCTTCACCACGCGGCACAGCCAGTCGGGGCCGCGGAAGCGGTAGGTGATGTCCCAGCACAGCTGCGGTAACACCTGGAAGAAGGCGACCGCCAAGTCGGCCAGGCTGAGGTGCCGGATGAAGAGGTGCATGCGGGACGTCTTGCGAGGCGTCCGGTGCAGAGCTAGCAGCACGCTGCTGTTGCCCAGCACCGCCACCACGAAAGTCACAGCCAGCACAGCGATCTCTACCTTGGCCAGCTCCTCGTTGCGCACGTCCCGGGGCTGGCAGTCGCCTTCGCCCGGCACATCTGCCTCGCCGCTGCTGTTGGCACCGTCTGCGGTCGGAGCCCACCAGGAGCTGGAGTTGCCCGCCGGACCCGCGTCCGCGTTGCGGGAGAAGCGCATGCTGTCGGCGCGGCGCCTCCGAGTCGGTGGCCGCGGGCCTGTCCCTTCCCGCTCCTGGGCTCTTGGTCGCTTTGCCCCAGCACCGCGTCTTCCCCGAGCTCGGCGTTCTCCGGGTCTGCAATTCCTCGGCGCGTCCCGCCTGCCCACCGAGCAGCCCGCACGCGGGGCCCAGTTCCTGACCTTGCTCTGCCTTTGCTCAGTCCCCGAAGAGCGCTGGAGGTGCGCTCCGAGCTTCCAACTGCACCCGGCTCCGAACTCAGTTATTTATGCGAGATTTGTTTCCGCGGAGCGCGCTCCCTCTCGGCCCACTGGCTGTTGAGGTTCAGCCCCCATTGGTCCCGCCCGCTTACGTGGGTAATTGGCCCTCTCCGCATCACTGCTGCGGGGTGGGGACAGGACACTTGTGGGTTTCTAGGAGTAATAAATAGGCCAGACCCCAGCGCTTTCCCACTCTTGCAAAAACTTGGAAAACTGGGCGTGCCGTGCCATTTCTGGGTCTGTCACCCTTTCTTGAAGCCTCATTCTGCCATCACCGTAAATCCACGTTTGCTGTCAACAGGCGGAGGCCGCGCGGTGCCCAGAAATCTCACGTCCACGCACCCGCGCGGGCTCACGCACCTGAATTTGGCGCCCAACCTCCTGTGCTTTGCTCAGCGAGTTGAGACCTGAGAAATCAAGCTGGCTAATGTTATTCGGGCCTTAAATTTGTTCCTGGAAGGAGATGTCTCCGTGTCCCTCCAGATCCCTCGTGCCTCTCTACAGTCGTCTGCTATTTGTTACCCTGCTTCTTCCGACAGGAAGGACGCCCTCCCTGTCCCACGGAAGCCTTCTCTGTACCGCGCCTGTATGGAGCGAACGCGGGGTGTGTGTGTGTGTGTGTGTGTGTGTGTGTGTGTGTGTGTGTGTGTGGTCTCCTCGTTTTCCAGCTTTTCTGCGGATCCTGGGGATTTAAGGAGTTTTCTCTGAACCAGATTCCTTAAGTTTTCTCCAGGAAACCCGATTCTCACGCCAGGGACGGCCGGAACTGGGCTGCAGTAGTGCGCGGAGAGTTCGTCTGGTTACTTTCGGAATCCTTTGAACTTTTCCTCCAGTGGGCAAAGAACAGCTTCGGAACAGCGCCCAGTGTCGGGTCAGGAAATGGTGTCCAGGGAACAGGTGTGGACAGCTTGGTTTCTGCTCGCGCAGGTGAGAGCGGAGCTGTGGAGACAGCAAAGAGGCTCTCCAAAGGAGGGCGGAAAACAGCACCCACGTATTGAATTAATTAAAATGGATAAGGGGAGCCCTGCGGCGGGGAGACGTCCCTGCGCAGAAAATCTTAGGACGCTTTCAGCTGTTTTAGCTTTGTTGAACTAGGCTTCCCAAGCCAGCAAGGGGGAGCTGTTCTCAGGCTATTTTACAAAGAAGAAAAAAAAATTATATAGCTATGTACTATGTGGATACATGAACATGACTTTGATGGCTAGAACATCTACACTGTGGCCATAGTATACATTTGATTGTCAGAAGAATGTCGCCATCTATGAGCCTAGACAGAAAACTCCAAATATTTCCTTTGGGGCCGTTTTGCTATAATCCCACTTTGCTATCCAGTTCATGATACAGAATACCAAGGGTCCATACATTAAAAAAGGTGCTGAACTGAACATCTGGAGTGCTGTTTTATTGTGTTTATATAACCCTCCATATGTGTATCTTAAAAATGGGAATACGGAAAGAATATCTGCTTTCCTACTTAAGAGGCTAGTGGGAGGACTGAGTGTGTGTATGTGACTGAAAATGGTAATCCACATGGCATGGACTCATGGGCTTCTTTGCTCCAAGTTGTCTAGAAGATAACAAATCAAAAATGATCCGGGGATGGTAATAAGAAAAAGTTAATAAAAATTAAGAAATTAAGTCACTGGATCAGAGAGGTGACCTTTTAAATCTGGAGTTACATAATTCTCTTCATGAGAGATAATATTGACTGATCTTAGTGTCTCTCAGTATTGCAAAAATGGTCCATTGCAGAGAGACTCAAATTTTATAGTTACTGGATATACACAAGAATTTTAGATTTCTTCAGGGAAGAACCTGTAGTGCAAGCTCAACAAAGTTTGGAGGTATTCTTTCTGAAGAGATGGTGTGTGACCCCTAGGAAAATCATTCATGTGTGCTAGGGAATCTGATCCAATAATCAAATTATATCAACATACTCAATTTACAAAAATAATCTGTTAGTTTACATCAGTCAATATAATCAGAAGGTATTATTGTGTGACAAGACAATGATCACATATGTATATGTTTAAAACACATATATTATGCATCTGTATGAATGTAAGTATGTTTACATGACTGTGTATGTATGTATGCATGTAAGACTCTGGTGAGGGCTGAGGGGCCTAGAAAGGAGGAAATATGTGTCACAAATCTCAAAACTAGTCCCTCTTTTAACTCACATAGCTTAAAAACAAAAAGCATGTCTTAATTTTCTCTATATTCAAATGAAAGCAAGACTGTTAAAATGGAGACTCATTGAAATGCGTGAGTATTGAATCTTTATCTCAATGACTCCTTTCCCTTCAGTTTTAAATTGATGACACCATTGTCACAATGGTCTGTAGTCTGTTATTGATATCATTACTTCTAATGAGTCAACAAATATTTTTGCCTAGCTCTGTACTAGGTCTGGAGCTAGCTATCAGGAAGGATATAATGACGACTATTGGTTATCAAGTATTTGTCTGTTCCAGGCACTGTTGTAAGCAACTTGCAAGTATTATTTTACCTAATCCTTCCTATGACCCTACAGGGAGATATACATTTGAATAAAGATTTGAATAATTTGCATTTGAGTAAACAGAGGCAGAGAATATAAATAGCTAGCTTTTTGTAAAAGAGCTGGCCAGTGGTAGAATGGTATGAAAAACAAGCAGTTCCATTGAAATTTATTATCCTAATCACTATAACATGGTGCCTTCTGTGAACCTCATGCTTGTCTATTTCTCAGACTTAAATAGACCATCTGATTGGTTATTTAACATTTCATCTGTATATGGCATTTTCTCCTATAAAACTAAGGGATACTGTAGTATCTGCATTGGTTCGTACATATCTTTGGTAAACCAATACCGGGGCAATAGTAGGAGCAGTAGTAATAATGATAGCTACAATAATATTAGATTCTATGAATATTTACTGACATTGATTAAATTCTTATTTCATGAAGTAAGTGCTTTAAATTCATTTCATTTATTTTTCAAAATAATAAATGCTCATTTGTGAGTAGAGATACAGCTATCCATATCCCATTGTATAGGTAAATCAAATAAGAGTTACAGAAGTTAAGATACTGAACCAAAACCTCAAGAATCTAAGTAATTGAGCAAGAGTCATCCGTAAGTCCATTTTATGTCAAGACCTGAAGCCAACTTCTATGTCCAGTGCCTTAGACACACATCATAAGCACCTAATATTTCTTTGCAGGATGAATTAACATACCTAGTAAAAGCTGTCTATAGAGTACTGAATAAATATAAAATCCCCAAATTCTTTGTGGCTATACAAATTAGGGAAGAGTTCTTGAGGAGCTGCCTCTGAATGCCTTGATTGCATAGCAGGTCTCTATGGAAGTGGGGGGGTCAACATTCATATTTGGAAAGAACTTATATGATTCTAGTAACCACTATACTGAATTTTAAAGCTATTCAGTGAATGAACTTTTATACATAAAAGCACATACACAAACACACATACACATACTGAATTATAAAACATGCAACAGGTCAAACATGGAAAAACATCAGATCTTCACTCTACTGTAAAACTAAAAACGAGAAGATGGATTCTATTTACCAAGCTGTGTTTTTTTTTCTGGCATCAAATAAATAAATGGTTGCTATTATATTTTGTTTCTTATTTTCTTTTTTCTTCAAACAGGGTTTATTGAGCGATATTACTTGTGTTTTTATTTGTTTATTGTGTTTTCCCTTTCCTGCTCACCCCTCCTGACCTCCACCACTTCAGAACTTGCCAGATATTTCAAAGTTCTCCAAAAATCTTTTCTTATCACCA
>NW_004524715.1:7768395-7769420 GCF_000260255.1 Octodon degus
GGGGGAAGGGCTGGGGTACCATGAGGTGCCAGGGATTGAACCCTGGTCCTTGTGCTTGCCTAAGCAGGGGTTTAGTCCACTGAGCTATCTTGTGGGCATCAAGGCCTATATCTTAAAAACATAAAATACACCCTCTTTTCATATCCTCAAATAATAACACAAAAATAAGAATAGTGCATACAAGATTATGCACTAGTATACTAGTATACGTTTCAACCAGAAAATAATATCCCCAAATTAAAGTAGTCTAACTACCTGGATATAAATCAAAATAGAACTAAAAAAAAAGAAAAAGTTCCTTGGCAAATCTCAGGTCAAAGGAAATTATCTAGGAAATACCATTACATGTTACATAATGGTTTATACTATTATTTTATAGATATTCCTGAAGTATATATTCTTGAAGTATATATTCCTGAAGTATATATTCCTGAAGTATATATATTTCATACAGTTATGTGAATGTACATAGATAAAATAGCATTTATGATATTAAATATTTAGAAAGCAGGAATAAAAATCAATTAATATGACCTTAAAAAAGTTAAAATATAAGAAAACAGGAGGATTACTGCGAGATAAGAGAGTATGAGTAAAGACTTAATAAAAATGTTAGAAAATAGAAAATAATGGCACAATAATTAAGTTTAAGCATTACCTTTCTGAGGAAGAAGCAGAGACAAACAAAACAGTATAGAACTTATTAAGAAAAAAGTAGATGTACTGTAACATCATGTAACTCAGTTGTGTCCCAAATTTTCTGATCAAGGAGATTATGAGGCCACAGAGGAAAGTTATCGACAATGTAGAGTATGCCTAAGGAGAGTCACATGGAGAGAAAACATTCTTTGAGGCTATCACAGAGAACAAGTTGGTCAAGCAATGGCCATGACTCATCTGCATAGCTGACACTCACAAAGGATCTACAAACTGTGGTACAGGGTTTCAGGCTAAATCCTGAGGGGGATTTGACTGACCTTATCAGATACAAAAGCTACATTTCTTGTGATATAGGTCTTGCTTTA
>NW_004524715.1:7772837-7785752 GCF_000260255.1 Octodon degus
TTATTGACTATTCCTTTCTACTTTGAGAATTCTAATTATATGAATATGTTTCTTGGTTTTGACACAGTGAACTATTATGACTGATCTGTAAATTCTTTCTTCATTTTTATTTTGGACTGTTTTTATTGTTATATTCAGTTATGTTTGTAAATAATTCATTTTCAATTTGCAATCTATTAAAAAATTAAAAAAAGAAGATCCTATGCAGAATGTAACTCACCAAAATGGATTACTATAGAAGTATAGAACATAAAAGGACCAGTTACCATAAAACACTACAGTATTCTCATAGATGAAGTTGTCAAATAGCCACTTTGCTAAACGCAGAAGTTCCAGTGGTTTTGTACAGAATCTATGTAACTTTTAAAGAGATTTACCTAATGCTACTTAGGTATAAATAAGTAGAAAACATTTGATGTTATTTTATAAGTTAAAAAAATTAAGGGTAATAAAACATAATAGAAATACAAAACCTACACACAAACCTTAACTGATCCATCTCAGTTGTCGCTGTCAGTCTAGAAATACAAAATGACAGTTGGGAAGATGGAGGGTGTGGGCATAGCTGCTTCTGGGTCTTGTCCAGCTGGGGTCTGGAGGCCACCTCTGTCGGCCCCCATCGTGGTCTCAGCAGGTCACTAACATGGAAGCCCCAGTGGACGTCCAGTGGGACCCAGTCTGAAGACAGAAGACATCACCGTTTCTTTCACCACCAAACCTTCCAAAATTGGCTTATAAGAGGCTAAAAAGGCAAAAGTCTAGGAGTTATCTCCATCGTTGGCTGCATCTCTCTCTCTCTTTTTTTTTTTGCTCCGAAAGCCTTCAGGGCAGGTTTGACTGGCTTGAGTTGTGGGGATCGAACCACAGCAACCTGAGCCTGACTGCTTTTTTGAAGCAGTCACTTAAAGAACTGAGCAAAGGGGCAGGCCCCCTTTGGCTGCATCTCTAACATGGATTGTAATAAAACATTGGTGATTGAGGAATATTGCAAAACTCTAGGGGAGTGTAAGGTTTGATTACTCAGGAGTTGGGAATTCAGAGGATGACTTAGATGAATGCATGGTGGGAAAATGCAGAAAAGCTATCCTTTTTATGATTGACAATGTAGCTGTGGGACTATAGACCCTGATTGGATCTAGCCTTGGTGGGGGAAATTGCATAATCAAAAACTGTCATGGCTCTTGTTGGTGTAGTTACAGCTGTAGGTGTCCTAGTGACACAATTTAATCAGCTTCCTTGACCTTGGAAGGCTAGGGCCAAAATGCTGGCTTTCCTTGCAGCCCTCCTTTTTCTTTAATTTTGGTCTGCAAACTTAGGTTGTTAACCCTCCAAAAGAGAAGCTTACTGTTATTACCATACAACCTAAGCTGTTGAGCTGAACCTCACTATCTGTCTGAATATAAACATCTTAGGTGAGATGGGTATTTTTCATCATGGAGAGGGTATTTTTCATCAAGTATTGATATGTTGAACTTTAAGTCCCTACAGAATATGATGAAAAAACATTTAAAAAATTAAAATATATTTTTAAAACAGGCATAAAGAATTATATAATTCTTATGTTTACACATAAGTCCAGAAATCTAACCATGTACAACCTTGTAGCAGGACAGTCCTGCAACATTCCTTTTCCTGTCTTCTGCCTTCATTCACCACCCCCTTCTTTTTGAACAGTCATCTGTCCAAGAGACAGCACGACAGCAACTGTCATGTCATGACAAGCAGCCTGTATTCAGAAGACCAGAATGACAGGCACTCCAAGAATGAACCTACTATTACAAATTGCCATCTTCAGTCAGTTGCTTAGTTCACAGGTGTCAGTATATATAGTTAGTAAGGGTGAGAATCATTGCAATTAACTTCTAAATTCAAAACTCTTCTGAAGATTCTCAGGATCATTGCCTTACCCATCTTCTACATATAACTGTATGGCTTGCCCCTGTCATGTTTCCTAGCTCTTCTCCTTGCTCTTTTTTCATTGTCTTGTCCTCAAATTCTTGTACTGTAATGTCATGTAACTCAGGAGTGTCCCAAATTTTCTGATCAAGGAGATTATGGGTCCAAAGAGGAAAGTGATCAATGATGTAGAGTGTGCCTAAGGAGAGTCACATGGAGAGAAAACATTCTCTCAGGCTTTCACAGAGAGCACACTGGCCAAGCAATGGCCATGACTCATCCACATGGCTGACACTGACGAAAGATCTACAATTTGAGTTACAGGATCTCAGGATAATATGAGGGGATTTAACTGACCTTATCAGATACAAAAGCTACAACTCTTGTTGCATAGGTCTTGCTTTATCTTAACCAGCCAGCAGAAAAGTATAAAAACGATGTATAAGAAGTAAAGCCATGCTGTTATGTTCAGCTGTTGGGGACTCAGGTCAACAATTTCTGACACTGCCAGTCAAACGGAAGACCCAATACTATCATGGATCACTGGACTCTTTTAGAGTGTTTTGCTGAGTTAACACACCTATAATATTCAAATGACGGGACTAAACAAAAAAGGGAATATAGATGAATGTCTATTTTGTATCTGTGTATTCAAAATGGTTAGGATAGATATATAGTTACATTCTCTTAATGAATAGAGGAGTTTGTTCTGTTAGTGTTTGTAAATAGGATATCATGTTTGCATCTTGTACCGTAAATAACCACTAGGAAGAGAGTATGCAATGTGTTAATTATTGAAACTGTCCTACCAATTTGATTTGAAACTATCTCATTGCTATTTGTCTCTCAATAAAATTATGGGAAAAATAATCAATTTAATTAGTTTCCTGCTGAGGTAGAAAAAAGAAGCAGAGATAAAAGGTACATGGACTCTGCTATTGAAATACCACGAAGATGGATTTTACTGTGTTCAGTAGTTTCATCAAGGAAGCAGAGCACCACTGCCTCTGGTAGCCCCATTCCTGTGAACTGCCCTCTAAGACTGCACCATGGCATGAAGGATGACACTGTACCTTGTCACATGTCTGTGCAGGTGGCTGTCCACGTAGTCAGCACAGACGTGGATGTCATCCTTTGAAAGGATAGTGAACACCAAATGAAGAAATCACAGATGTTCAGCTTATTTACACTACTGATGACTTAATTAACAAACTTTCAACTCTAGTTAGCTAGAATCATATTTTTAATTAGTCTGTAACTAATATATCCAGAATATTGATAAGGGAATAGCAAATCAAAGGTCTTGATACCTCAGGCTTTTCCCTCTTATCTCTTTGTAAATATTAAAATAAGTATTTATTTAATGATGTCTCTACACAAATAATACAAATCATGGCAAAAGTACTAGCTGCTATTTGGACAGTTTTCACTTTCCTATAACATTTGATTTTTTTATTTAAATAATTTCTTTTTTAAATGTATTTAGTATAGGGTCTACAGGGTCTCACTATACATTTGAACTCAGGTGTGCAACCCAGTCTTAGTTGCCATCTCAGCACATCCTGGGGATGGGGCCAGCACAACTTGCTGGGGATTGAACCCCGGCCACTGGGCTCTGCCTAAGCAGGCACTTTAATCCACTGAGCTATATGCCTGGCCCTAATTTCTATTTTTTTTTAATTCAAGAGATGTTTATCTTTCTTATGAATATGTTAGCTGGATTCTCTCTCATGTTTTTATCTACTTAGCATTATTGATTACCTTGAATATTTTCGGTCTTGTTTGTTTTCATTATATATGGAAATTTTAAAAATAAGTTCTGATTTTAAAATACTGCAAAATATAAGAAATGTTCTCTGAAATAAGTTGAAAGGACTGAAGAAATATCTGAAGCATAATAAAGTTTAAAAGTAAAAAAAAATACCATGAAAACCAAAGTACCTTAAAATCTTTACAGTGAAGTAAAGATTATTCTGGGATGCCAGTATAGTTCATTACTAAACATATATTAGTTACTTTACTTTATCAGTACAATGCATCAGGGCTGGTCCAGTTAGGAGACAAACATTACCCAGTGATTTAAACAGCGGAGGTTTAACAAAAGATTTATTAAACTATTATAAATAAGTAATTTATGAGCATAGAGAATTCAAAAGACTACTTTATGGGACTGGCGAAATAGCTCAGCAGACTAAAGAGCTTCTTAGTCAAGTTTAGGCAAGCACAGGGACGCAGTTCAATCCCTGGCACTACATACCATGCCAGCCCCTCCCCCGGGTACACTGAGCTGTCACTGAGTCCGGACATGGTGGCGCATACCTGCAATCCCAGTGCTGGGGAGGCTGAAAGTAGGACTCACTATGAGTCTGAACTGTATATTGAGACTCTGCAACAACCAAATATATTTTTTAAAAAGTACATTATGGTGAAAAGGAACATCCCAGAAGTGAGACTTTGGAAAGGTCACCCTGTCCTCAATTCAAGAGTATAAACTTCAATTGAGAATCTGGAGTTGTTATCCCACAGATGGAGAGCTTAGTGCTTATTTTCAGCTAGACTTGGTCCACAGTCACTAGACAGTTACTTAAATATTGAGAGAGGTTGACTGAACAACTCTACAAACCAGTCATTTCTTCTCCAGGGCAGATAACTTAAAATCAATCATGACTCCTTGTATGATTGAGTTAGCTGTGCTGAGCTCTATGTTCTCTTCTCATTCACCGTATTCCTCCTACCCAGGAGTCATATCTACTTGTAGTGTTTCCATCACAATTTATTCCCGAGAGTAGTAGGGATTTCTAAAGATCTAGTATCCAATCTCCCACTTTTACTCTTGTTACTGAAACTCTGAGTTTAAGTAGTAGCATGGCTACTCGTCTACAGGCAGTATTTCCCAAACTTACTTGCTGTGACTTGTGAGAATGTGTTCTAGTCCGAGCCAGTAATGGAAGTGACGTGACCAACTTTGGTTATTCTCTTGTAGCTGTCCACTACTATTAGAACATTTCCTTTTTCCTTTCTGCCTTCTCTATCCTGGTCAGCTGGAACTTTGGCTTCTTGCATGAAAAGCACTGCAACCCTGTTTGTCTCAGCAGTAAGATTAAAGAAACCTAAGTATACGAAAGACTAGGGGACAAATTTCCCCTGTAGGTCCTTGTAGGAGACAGAATAAGCTTATGTAAGTCTTGGTATTTTTATTATTTATTTATTTATTTATTTATTTATTTATTTATTTATATATTTTAGTACAGGGTCCACAGGGTTTCATTACACAGATCAGACACACAGTGATCTTCCCCTTTACAGTCTCCCAAGAGCTGGGATTACAGGAATGTGCCCTCACGCCTAGTCTCAATAACAGTTTCAGAACACCCTGGGGGTGGGGCTGCTGGCACAGCACACTAGAGATCGAAACTGGTCCCTGCATCTTCCTAAGCAGTTGCTTTAGTCTGCTGAGCTATCTGGTCGCCCAGTCTTGGTATTTTCTAGATCTTTTTCCTTATAGTTATTTAGCCTGTGTTTTAACTAAGTACCTAACAACACACAAATTTATACCACCAACTGACACCTGTCTCGATTTCATTACCTATCTATTCAATTCCTTATTCAGAATCTCTTAAATATAACTCTCATGAGATTTACTTTTCGATATTCAAACTAAATATGTTTGGAAGAGAATACATCCCCTAAGTTTAGTTTTGCTTAAAATCCTCTACCTCATCTTCCTCTTTTCAACCTCTTCTATCCTCAATATGAGATCACTCTCAAAGGTCTATTCCCTTCTACCATGAGCACTCCATCCTAACTGCATGACTGCTTCTCTAGCCTCCTTTTCTACTCTTCTTGTGCTCATTCCTGAGTTCCATCCATTGAATTTTCCAAATGTCTCCTAATCCCTCCTAATCTCTAGTTTTGTTAACAGAATACTGCTGACTTGGGCCAGCCAGGTAGCTCAGTGGACTAAAGCACCTGCATAGGCAGACACTGGGACTGGAATTCAATCCCTGGGGTACCATACTGGCCCTGCCCCAGGGGTGTGCTGAGACAAGACTGACACAGGATGTGGTGGCTCGTGCCTATAATCCCAACACTTGGGAGGCTGAAAACAGGAGAATCAGTACAAGTCTGATCTGTGTAGTGAGACCCTGTAGACCCTGTCTACAAAAAATAAAAAACAAACAAATAAATAAATGAATAAATAAATAAAATACTGCTGACTCAAAAAATGAGTTACAAAGTACACTCCCCTTGGTATTTTCCAGAAGAGTTTGTGTAAAATCGGTAGTTTTTTCTTCAATATATGCTAAAATTCACAAAAGGCATCTTTGACTCTGGAGTTTTTCCTTGAAGAAGTTGTATTATAAGTTCAATTTTATAAGTGAAATTTGTCCATTTTATCTAGGTTGTTGAATTTATTAGTGCAAAATTATTAATAACTTGTTATCCTCTTGTGCCTACAGAATTTGTAGTGAATATAGTACCTCTCTTGCATTCTTGGTATTTTTAATTTGAATTTTGCTTTTTCACTCTAGTTAGGACCACTAAAATTAGATTATAATTGTTATTGATCTTCTCAAGGAAAGCACCACATTAGTTGCTTATTTCACATTCTCACAAAACTAGTGATGTAAATCAACAATTTTTTTTTAACAAAAATCTTAATGTTGCTTTGAATCAGAAGGTCTGGCAACCTCACAGCTGAGTCACATGCTCATGGATTCTCCAGTTTGAAATTCATTTGCAGGTTTGGGACTTAGGTTTGGAATTCTCCTCTAAGCTTATTCATAGGCAGGATTCAACTGGATTCATATTTTCTTACTAGCTGGTAGGCAGGGACTGTTTTCAGTTCTTAGAGATCATCCTTAAAACCCTGCACATGGTTCCTTTCCCACCTTGGCATCTTCTCATACAACATGAGAGTACCTGCTGCTAGTTTTCATTCCTTTTGAGGGATCCTTTGAATGTTGTTAAACCTATCCATCACCCTTTTGATGGACTCAGAGATAACTGGTGTAGGGACCTTAATAATACCTGCATAGATTTTATTATATTATATGAAATAATAACAGTGAAGATATCCTAAGTTCTTCACATGTCCAAACTATACTCAAGGCAGGGAGAAGCACAGCCAGTGCACTGGGCACTGAATCTGGTGAAGTAATGAGGGTTATGTCCAGTGGAGTTTCTGCTGAGAGACAGTGGAGGGAGCAATGTATATGAGTAGTATACAGGGTTGGGGAGTGGTGGAGGTCAGATACCTTTTGCATTTCACGTTTGTTCTCATTTTTTGCTCCAATATTTATCATTGTCTTTCATTTTATTACTTTGTTCTTTATAAGTTGGAAGTTTAAGTTATTGATTTGAAACTTTTCTTCTTTTCAAAATAGATATTTTATGATCTGAGTTTATCCCTAAGTGCTTTCTTAGTGGCATATCATATATACTATGTTCTACTTTCATTTTCTTGTACTTCAAAATATGCATTCTATTTGCCTTTTTCTTCCTTTTGTCCATGTATTATTTAGAAGTTTGTTGCTCAATTTTTGAATACATAGAGGATTTTTCACAGATTTCCAGATCACTAAATTTCTAATTAAATTCCACTTTGATTATGGAATATACTTCATATGATTTAAATTATTTTAGATTTACTGAATTTGTTTTGCAGCTGAGAATATGCTCTATCTTGATAAATATTCTATATGTTAATGAAAAATATGCATTTTCTCTGTGGGATGATTGTTCTATAAACCTTAATTTGGCCAGAATGGTTGATGATATTGTTCAAGTGTTCTACGTCCTTACTAACTTTTTGCTCACTTATTCTGTCAGTGATTGATATAGATATATTGGAATATGTATGCAGTGATGTATCTGCGTATTTGGCTTTATAGTTCTATCAATTTTGTTTAATATATTTTGATCTGTTATTTTTTACTTAAGAGACATTTGGAACAGTTTCATTTGTAGTCTAGTTTCTTTTCTTTTAATTAATTAATTAATTAATTAATTTATTTTTTGGTCGGGGGGAACCGAGAATTGAACTCAGGCTGTTATGCTTGCCAGGCAAGGGCTCATTCTACTGAGCTATCTCCCCATGCCCTTGCAGTCTAGTTTCTAATTTCATTGCCTATACAGTACTTTTCTTTCTTTTTTAAACAAAGTATTTCTGGGTTATATAGGCCAGACTTCAAGCCACTATTTAGCCCAAACTGATATTGACTTTGCACACCTCCTTCCTCAGCCTCCAGAATGCTGGTATTACAGGCATGCATCTCACACCCTGTTCTAGATAGTAAGTTTTCTCTGACCGTTTTATCTTACAGAGCCAAGAGCATAGTATGTGAAAAAGATAACTAATGCACATGAAAAATGATCTGTTTTTTCATACTGTATATACATAAAAACAAATGCACAATTATATGTCCAACCAGAAAAGGAGATTAAAGATTGGCCTCATATTGGAGAATGAGGTGCCACAAATTTTAAGAATGAAGCATACTTTGAGGGTGTATATTGCACGATTGAGGAAGATTAAGATTGGGATGTAAATATCCTTTAGATTTAGTGTCGGGCAAGTCATTGGTGGCCCCCATAAAAGTGAGTTTAGTGAAACAGTGAGGACTGAATCCAGTGTGGATTCTGTGGAGGGATAAGTGTAGGGAAGAACTATGTACAAGTAGTAGGCAGGGGTGGGGGCTCAGAAACCTTGTGCAAAATATACTGCATGGAATGTCTGGGATCCAGAATATTGTAGATCTTGAGTAAATAGTGGATATTGTTACTGCTGTCATCTTTAGCAACTATGTTGGGATCAGTGGAAATCAAGACTATCAAATAATAGTATAGGAACAGCAATAAATATTTCCAGGTAACTTTTTATCAACTGTATTTCAGAAATTACATTCTTGAGTCCCAGCCCAGGCACAGCATGGGCCAGACCCTCTCCCACCCCCTTGGGCCGCCCCCCACCACTCCGCAGCATCTCCCCCACCCAGCCCGCCGAGTAGGAATTTATGCTGCGTTCCAGGAACCCCCAGACCCAGTCCTAGCCCAGGTCCTGTGAGTGTGAGGGAGAGCTTTCTTTCCCCACTACTCCACCTTGCCCCCTCCAGGCACAGCTCAGGCCTGGAATACATGCCTGGGGTGTAACCCTGCAGCTGCAATCCCTGCAGAGAGTGTAGAGGATAGAACCAGTCAGCTAGTCCAGGAGCAGAACATTTTGCCACAGGGGCACAACAGGTTCACCCTCAAGTGCAGCAGCGGGAAGGAGCTGAGCACTGCAGCCAGACCCAAGTCAAGCACAGCTGGATAAGTTCAAATTTTGTAGAGCTGCTCCTGAACTTCAGTACATGTGAAGGTTATAACTACAGCAAAGCTCTACAACAAAGGTCAGAAGACAGTGCTACACAAAATGACAAGAAGGAACAAAATGCAACCTCAGAACCCAAGCCCACCTGTAACAAGTGCAGAGGACACTAACACAGAACAAATTGGGAATCACACAGCTGAAAGCAATGAATCAACGGCTTCTGAAAGAAATTACATTCTTTATATGTTTTAACTCAAACCCTACACAAATCATGAAGTTGGAAGTATTACTAGTCCATCTTATAGAAGAGAAAAGCTAAGCAATGTGATCCAGGTGACACACACAGCTAATCTAAAGATAGGAGTGTCCTTGTAATAGACATAGTAGAATCATAGCCATTTCCAAGTTCTATGACTTTGGGAAAAACACTTAATACTCTATGTTCTAGTTCTTTACATTGTACCCTCTGTAGGATTGAGTGGAATAATTCTCACCATCCTTTAGTAAGTACATAATAAACATATTATTTTATTATTCTGTCAGTCATGTCTTATAAATATCCATGTGGCTGCTATTTATATATATATATATATATATATATATTCATTCTCCCCTAGATGAAAACATAGAAAGGAACATGCTTATTTCATAAGAAATATGAATAACATATCTGATAACATCATCAAAGTTTCATAGTAGTCTCAAAAACATCACTCAAGTGGCTTCTTCTGAGACAAGACCTTTAAATAGTCAGAAAGCATATTATTTGATTTCCTCTTAAACTGAGAGATTCAGCAGCATTTAAAAAAACTAGAAATGTTTTATATGTAATTTTGGAAATATGTTCAAGAAATTTACTACTGGGGCTGGGGAGATGGCTCAGTGGAATAAGCGCTTCCCTGGCAAGCACAAGGGCCTGAGTTCAATCCCCAGTTCTGCCAAAAAAAAAAAATTACTACTGTATAAGAAATCCCAGGTTGAATGAGGTAGACCACAGTTCATACACAAAGTATGTATTGATTTGTACTAAATACACACAGTCTGTCTTAAGATAGTTTGTTCTTATACCATTAAGATTTTTAGATGATTATAGTACCTTTAAATTTTACTTAAATTTTAACATTCTTATTTCATATCTCTATTTTGTTCTGCAGAACTCTCAAATTCACATATCATAAAAGTAATATCTTCTCAATTTTGCTCTTCTTCCTATATTTGGTTTCCCATGCATGGTGCCAAGTATCCTATCTGGATATTCCTTGGTTCTTGCTAGTCACTTGATGAAATAAATCACCAGTGTAGTGTTTTTTCCCAACTCACTTACTTCTTTCTAGGTTGAAGCTGCCTTGATTTTTTTTCTTGTGGACTAATAATGTGGCACAGTTCTAACCTCACATACCAATCTCCCTCTTCCCCATTCATCTTTTTATATAATGAATTGATGAGTAACCATTCAAGAACTGTGGGTTTGAGCCTGTCTTAGGTGTGAGACATTCTGTAAGGCATTGTTAAATGCCAGAATGGGGTAACAGGAATGGCTTGAATAATGAGGAGTCCTATGAAGTTATTGGTCTTCAGTAAAAAAAAAAATGATTGAGTCTACAGGAAACCACTGTCAACAACTATATCCATTATTCAGTGATTTTTTAAAAATGAAAGTGCTTTGGGAAGGCTCAGTGGAGAGATGATTAATACATACAAGATGTATCATGAATTTTAATGTCTTTTATGAGCTTTGGGCCTTAGGTCTGAATTGTGTGCAGAAGCATTTCTGGGCTAGTTACGGATGCAGTAGTGTGTTGATATCAGACTTACAAATGAATTCTCAGGCATGAGTCTGGTAAAATACTGACAATTAAAGCAGATACTGTCACTGGTTGACTTTCAGAAGCATGTTCACTGAAATGAACTGTCATTGATCAATTAACAGGCTTGAAACTGCCTTTACTCACTTCCATGGCCATAAACTTGTTATGGATACATTTGAAAGATTTATTAAAGTCATTGTTTTAGTATCTGTTACCATGGCTACTGCTTATTATCATTTTTTTCTTCTTCTAAAAACACAGGGACCTTGTCATTCTTTCATTCAAAGCACTTCCCCGTATCCTATATGTATTGATTTCTTTAATTGCTTGTCTTTATGACTATGCAAACTCTAAACTCAAGTCTATTTCTTTTAGTGCATCTTGGCACCGGCATAATGTCTTGTATATGACAGTTGTTCAGTAAATCTGTGCTGAATGAATGAATGAAAATGATTGACATTAAACGGCTCTATTGACATTGTGGGCTAAGTAACTCTTTGCTGTGGGAAGCTGCCCTTTGTATTATAAGATGATGAACACTAAGTCTCTACTTCACTAGTAGATGTCAGAAGCACTTTCTCAGGTGTGATAACCAAAGTTGGCTCCAGAGAGCACTAAACATTTCTTGGGGAAGGGTGTTCAATCACCCCACACTGAAAACAGCTATACATCATAAATGCTCAGGATATAAGAGACTGTAACATCAAATATATATCTGAGTAATACTGCATTGTATACAATTACCACATTTTTTTATCCATTCCTCTATCAATGGACATTTAGGCAATTTTTTTTCACTTTTTCAAAAGTATCTTTGGAAATACAAATAAATAAATAATGCTAAAGAAAAAAAGAGTATCAATGGCTGGTATTTGTTTAATTTCACATATCACAAATACTTCCCCCACATATTTCCACATTTTATCTTCACAAGAACTCCATGATTTAGATGAGCTTTTGTGCAAAATGACCTATTTCTAAGCAAAATTATTATGATGTTATTCTCAATAGGATTATTAACTAGGATTGAGACTAGTCATGTGGAGAGGCTCACACTGAGGTCAAGTCAGTACAAGTACTTCTAGCACCATATTTTCAAATATATACTTGTAGGGAGAAAGGCACCTATTTGTATATTATAGTAGCAGGCAGTGTTACTCACAGGCTACTCTGTGCCATGTACTGTGTTCATACTACAGATAGACCCAATCTCTTTAAATTTACACAACCACCCTGAAGCATTCCTGCAAAGACAAAGACAAAGATGATCCTGGGGAGATAAGAAAACTCTAATTTTCCCAGGTGTCTTCAGCAGGTCTTATCTTGCCCTGTGAGTCATCAGCCCTAAGGCTTCCAGCAGTGACCTGAAGAAGAGTGGAGTTTCCAACCTTCAGTCCGGCTCAGAAACAGGACAAGAATCACCTAAGACATCATTCTCTAGACTTAATTTAGAATTCCTGCTCCCCAACACCATCCTGCACACAGACTGTATTTTTTACTTTGTGAGTGTAAAGACTAAGCTCTATGACATTTTTAGAATTATGTTCAAAATTATAAAACTTATGAATGACAGTGCACAAACTTACTTTCACATCTATCTGATTCTAAAATTTGTTCTTTTTATCTATTTTGAGCTCTCCAATTGGTCTTTATTACCATTATTAGTGCTACTATCTTCAGCATAACTTTTTATTAATGTTTTATCCCTGTACTGGATAACACATTGTATAAACTTGAGAAGTTTAGAAGTTTAATTAAGTGACTCAGCAGAGAGCCAGGATTCTTAGCTTGTAAACATCCTCGTGCTGTTCAAGAGGAAGGCATGGACATTATGTGAGTTCTACACCACCAGCCCCAGGGTAGCTTGTTAATACTATAAGTAGGGGAGAGAGCACAGCT
>NW_004524716.1:0-916 GCF_000260255.1 Octodon degus
TTTCATGCTACTGCCGTCAACAATTAAATTTGAGGAGATAGACTTAAGGGAGAACATATATGAAGGTCATTGTTTTACAAATGTTTTAATTAGTAAATAAATACTTGTTTTAAAAAATCAAAAAAAAAAAAAGTCTTACATGCCTGTGTCTGATAGTCTAAACAACAAATTTGATGTTAACAATATCTAGTATAACAACAATTGTTAATTTCCTGTTCCTGTTTTGAAATTCTGTACCAATTTTATTGTCTTATGGTGCTTTGTTTTTATCTTTGTTTTTGATATTTGTTTTTTGTTTCTTTCCCCTTTAAAACAAAATTAGAAAAACAAATTAATAACAAGTTAGTACATGTGTTAGGGATATGTACTACAAAGGCTTGACACAAACTCATTAATCATTGCATCTACTGGACTAAGGCTCACATGGATGTCTAAGTCCAAGGAAAGGTACAAACTAACTAGAAGAAAATCTGAAATCTTGCTGTCCTAACCATGACTTTGATCTGGTCCTCAGCTTTGCAATGTCCAGTTAAACTCTGCAGTCCTCCCAGAGGTAACTGAGCTTCTTTTAGTAACTCACAACCAGATACCAAAGTTTCTGTGAGCAAAAGTGTGCACACATGCTCCCACTCAGCACAATCTGTCCTGTGCTGGAAAGTTTACAGGACACTTAGATTATAAGCAGAGAGCCACTTAAACATGGAACCTGAGTCAGGAATGAGAAGAAAATATTCATGCATGCTGTGGCATCCTCATCATCCCGGAAAACTAAGTGCTGGAAACACAATGGCAGACACAGCTTCTGTTTATCTTTTAAATTGTGGCTGCCTTTTTCACTTCAGATTGGTAAATTCCATTAAGAAAGTAGTAATAAGTCCTAGCCCAGGTCCGGTGAGTGTGCGGAGAGTTCCCTGCT
>NW_004524716.1:7716-12860 GCF_000260255.1 Octodon degus
GATTTGATTTGAAACTGTCTCATTGCTATCTGTTTGGCAATAAAACTTTGAAAAAAAAAAAAAGAAAGTAGTAATATTCTGGGCTGTTATGCCTACATGACATATACCAGCTCTGCTTTGCCTGTTTAATTTGGGAGATAATTAGTCCCTAAAGGATTTATGATGTTATTATTTGAGTGTAATGCATTAATTTTGTCTTCCTACTTGTTAGGGGGAAATATCACTTTTATATTTCTCAATTTTTATTTAAGGAGTGATTTCCATTAGGGTAATTCTCCTGACCTTTCTGCTAAGGATGCGAAATCATCTATTTTAAGGATGAATTTGAGAAGTGGCCCTATGAGAGGGTGCTGTTGTCTCTTCTGGGACTCCTCTATTTGTGCAGGCTGATAAAATGTACATTCTTCTGGGAAGCATGTGCCATGTTCTTCAAAGAGCCCTGTGACAGTGTGGCCAGGTACATAAATCTGTTTGATTCAGAAGAAGAAATGGAGCTAGTTATTAGGCCTATCTTTGGGCACCAGCTATAGCCTCAGGGAGCGGCAAGTATATAGCACTGATTACTGACTTTTGAGAATGCTTTCATCCTCTTCAATTTCTGAAGCACTGATGTTACTCACTGGCACTCAAACAGCATTGAGAACCAACCCTTCTGTTGCTTTCTAATCATTTAACTTTTGTTAAACAATGACTCAAGCTGTGATCAACGTGTATTTGATAATTATTTTATTATTATTTAACTTATGCCTGTTCTCAACTTGCCACCTTTATGACAGCAAGACTTTGAGAAATACTGAAGCTCCTCATTGAAGCTTCAAGAGGGTTGATTCCATCTTGCTACTCGGAAGTCCTATTTCTATTTTTTTACCCCTCAGTCCAGTTGCTGCGCATCTGCACTTCCTTTGTGCCACTCTTCTCCATCACCATCAGTTCAGCTCTTCTTGTTTCTTCCCCTGGCTATCTTCCCCTACAGACTTTAGCTCCAGTTCTACCCTTTCCACTCATTCAATGCTTCCATCATGTTAAGCCCCCTCTTGATGCCCTTGCAATGTCTTTGTTGCTGTATCCTCTTGGTCACTCTCAGAGAGTTGCCTCTCTCCACTTACTAGGCTCCTGGAAGTGGAGTTAGAATGGGCATGCTCCCACTTCCAGGCTGCTCCTTCTAACTCTTTGTTCTTTTACCCCAGATCTAAATCACTTAAAGCCCGTGACATCCTGTTTTTCTGTTCAGACTGTACCTCTAAGTCTAGAAGGCTGCAGGGTCACTGCTAGGTCTTTGTTCTAATGCTTTTATACGATACTGTCTTGAATTCTGACATGGTTGTCTTCACTAGAGCAAATTAATCTCCTAAAAAAGATGAACTTAGTCCCCCAAACTAAGCAACTCTTAGACTTACTATATTTACCAAATTTTTATCCACTAAGACACAGATTGTGATCTAAACATATAATATTCTTAATGAAGTATTTTGTGCTCCTAAAGAGGCAAAAACTGCAATCTAAAATTTTCATGACTCAACAAATGATGTTGAGAAAACTAGGAAGCTGCATGTAAAGAATGAAGCTGTATATATACTGTTATACCACATGCAAAATTAACTACAAGTGTATGAAAGACAACATATAAAAAGTAAAACTAGAAAACTCTTAAAAAAACAGGGGAAAAACTTCATAACATTGTACCTGGTAATGATTTCATGGATATGATAGCAAAAGCACAGGCAACAACAGGGAAAATATGTTAACTGGACTTCCTAAAAATTAAAAACTTCTGAGTACTAAAGGATATCAACAGAATGAAAATGGAATTCAAAGGATGGGATAACGGATTTTCAGATTATGTATATGAGAAGAAATAAGCATCCAGAATATGTGAAGAACTGGGCTATAACTACAAAGACATAAGACCACTTAAACACAGGCACATGTGGATGTTGTGGTACATACCTGTAATTCTAGCACTCTGGGAAGTTGAACCCATGAACTTGAGCCCAGACTGGGCAACACAGTGACTTCGCGAGACACATGTACAAAATAAAAAAAATAAAAAAATCAGGGATGTAGTTCAGTGTGAAGGCCTGGATTCAATACAGGCAAAAAAAAAGGAGGGCAAAGAATTTTGTACTTACCAGAATTCTCCAAAAAAACGTAAGTAATGGGATATGTAGTGATTTATATAGAGTGATTTATCATAAGGATCTGGATTGTGTGGATATGGAGAATGAGGGATATACAAGGTGGGAACCAAGGAGACTAATGGTGTAGTTTAAGCCTATTCCTGAAAGGCTGAGGCCCAAGGAAGCCAGTGACACCCCTCAATCCATACACCACATAACCAGTAGCACCATTCTCCAAGGACAAGAGAACATTGGCATCACAGCTCAAGTAGAGAGAGAAAACCCAGCTGTCCTACACCTTTTGTGTTAGTCAGGTCCTCATCAGATTGGATGATGTTGCTCACATTGGTGAGGTGATCTTTACTCAGTCTACAACTCCAGATTTTAATCTCTTCTGGGAGCACTAGCACAGGCACATCCAGAGATGAGATTTTACCAGAAATCTTGACATCCCTTTGCATAATAAAACTGACATAAAATTCACCACCAAACTTAAATAGACAGTTCACCAAAATATATAAAGATGACTAATAAGTTCACAAAAACATACTCAATATCTCTAATCTTTAGGAAAATACAAACCCAAACCATCATAAGATACCACTTCATATCTCTTCATACCTTGTCTGTACAGGATGTGGTCTTATATGTGGAAAACCCGAGACTCCGTGACAAAACTCTTGAAACAAGTGAAGAAATTCAGTAGTTTCAGGATACAAAATCAACACAAAAAATAGCATTTCTATATGCTAATAGTGAGCTGTGTAACAAAGAAACCAAGAAAACCACCCCAAGTGTGATGACTCAAAATTAGCTACAAAATAATATAGAATAGCTAGGAATAAATTCAACCAAATAGGCAGAGATGCTTACAGTGAAAATGGAAGAACACTGATGAAACAAACTGAAGAGAATCCAAATAAATGGGAAGTGTCCTATGTTCTACAGTTAAAGGAGTTAAGTTGCTAAAATAGTGATCCACAGATTCAATGCAATCACCATCAAAACACCAATAGAAAAAAAAAATCTTGAAATTTACATGAAACCACAAAAGGCCCAGAATTAGCAAAGACAAAAACACACCTAGAAGAATCACACTGCCAAATATTAAAGCTACAGTAATCAAAACAGCCTGGATTTGGAATAAAAGCTGATGCTCAGAGCAATGAAACAGAGCAGAGACCAGTAAAATAAACCCCTCAACTTCATAGTAAAGTGATTTTTGACAGAGTGGCTAAAAACACACAATGGAGAAAAGGAAATTTCTTCAATAAGTGATACTGGAAAAACTGGATATATACATGCAGAAAGAATAAAATAAAGCCCATATCTCTCATCTGTTGCAGAAATCAGCTCAAAATGGCTTAATGACATAAATATATGATCCAAAAATATGAAACTACAAAAAGGAGATTCAGGTGTACAACCAAAATCATATCATCATCTCAATAGATGCAGAAAAGGCTTTTTCCGAAGTCCAACAGTCACTCATGAGCAAGGAATAGATGTCCTCTACCTCAATCTGATAAAAGCCATCTAAGACAAACCAACAGCCAATATCATTCTAAATGGAGAAAAACTGAAAGTTTTTACTCTAAAATCATGTGCAAGACAAGGATGTCCTCTATTACTATTCCTATTCAATATAGTTCTGGAATCACTAGCTAGAGTCATTAAATAAGAGAGAGAAATAAAAATAATAAGAATAGGTAAAGAAGAAGTTAAACTATCATTTTTTTCTAGATGACATGATACTCTATCTGGAAGACCCAAAAATGTCCACCAAGAAGCTTCTAGATTTAATAAACTAATTCAGTAGCATAGTAATAAAAGGTCAACACCCAAAATTGAATAGTATTCCTTTACACAGATGACAAACTCACTGAGAGAGAAATTAGGGAAATAATACCCTTCACAATAGCATCCAAAAAATGAAATACTTAGTAATTAATCTAACAAACAAAGTAAAAAATCTATACAATGAAAATCGCTATACTCTGAAAAAAAGAGATTGAAGAGGATTTCAGAAAATGGAAAGGTATTTATTGTTCCTAGATAGGAAGAACCCACATCGTCAATATGGCCATATTCCCAAAATTATTATACAGGGTTAATGAAATCCCTATTAAAATACCACAAATATACTTCACACAGCTAGAGAAAACATTCCTAAAATTTATTTGGAACCAGAAAAGACCTAGAATAGCAAAAGCAAACCTGGGCAACAAAGGGAAGCCAGGAGGCAAAGCTGCTGTGATAAAATCAGCAGGATTTTAATCTGCATCAGATTAGAAGATGCAGATACAACTATGAACATGCTTAATCATCTTATCTTTGACAAAGGGGCCAGATATGATCACTGAAACAAAGATAGCGTCTTTAACAAATAGTTCTGGAGAAACTGGTTCTCTGTATGCCAGAAACTAAAACTAGCCCCAGGTCTATCACCATGCACTAAACTAAAGTCAAAATGGATGAAAGAGCTGAATATAAAAACAGAAACACTAAATCTACTGGAAGAGAAATAGGTGGAAATCTTGAAGACATAGATGTAGGTAGACAGTTAATGAACAAAAGCCAATCTGCAGAGGAAATACTTCAAAGTATCAACAACTGGAATCTCATCTTTTTGAGAAGTCTCTACATGTCCAAAGAAATCACCAACAGCGTGAAAAGACAACCCACAAATTGGGAAAAAATCTTAACTAACAACGATTCAGACAAAAGTCTTCTATGTAGAATATATAAAGAACTAAAAGAAAATTAGGACCCCAAAATTCAAAAACCCAATCCAAAAATGGGCATATGAGATGAATACACACTTCTCAGAGGAAGAAATACAAGTGGCAAATAAATACATGAAAAAATGTTCCACAGTACTTTCCATTCAAGAAATGCAAATTAAAACAATGTTCAGATACCATCTCACCCCAGAAAGAATGGATATCATAAAGTAATCAACTAATAATACATACTAGAAAGGGTATGGGTAGAAAGGAACCCTCCTTTACTGATAATGGGAATGTA
>NW_004524716.1:13249-14819 GCF_000260255.1 Octodon degus
GGTATTCTCGTTTTGAAAATCTGTAGCATATGTATTATTGTATATTGCCCTGTTTCTTTGTTTCTGCTATTTGTTTTTGACCTGGTTTTTACTCTTCAAAATAAAATTGAAATTAAAATTTTTCTTATATAAAATAAACATGAATTTTTTTAACTTTCTGAACTAGCTTGCTTCACTTACCATAAAGATCTCTAGTTCCATTTGTTTTTCTATGAGTGACAATACTTCATTCTCTTTTAGAGCTAAATAATATTCTATTAAATATACATATCACATTTTATCCATTCATTTCTCTGTCTATATATTTTTGTCTTTTTGAGAAGTAGTCTTGTTATGCAGTTCAGTCTAACCTTGAGCTTACTTTTTAGACCAGACTAGTCTTGAACTAACAATGATCCTCCTGCCTGTTTTCTGAGTGCTGAGAATGCTAGCATGCACCACCACACCTGACCTATTTATATCTAGGCTGTTCGATCTAGGTGTTTTTACAGTTTAGCTATTGTTAACTGTATTGGGAGTCACTGAAGCTAATATTGATCCTATGTTGGAAGGCAAGATGAGGCCTCATTGCCATTGCAGTCAACTCATCTGTCTTCAGAAAAACGTCCTGCCTGGACATCGTAGGATATTAGTTGCTAGGCAACTTTGTATCTTGCAATTTTGTAAAAGTATAAATAAAGGTGCTTACAATTGTTCAAGAAGTCATCTCCCCAACCAGACAGATGGGCTACCATCTAACCCAGCTCTTGTCTATCTCTTCCTCATTCCTGCCACTATTTCTCCCCAGGTACAAGGGACCACCTTGAGAGCCCAGTGGATCCCTACATTTGGCACCTGAGTAGGATAAGTGTGGGCATCAGGAACACTTCCAAAGAGCTGGCATAGGGAAGAAAGTGAATTGGCTAGAGCCAATACTCAGCACAGGCATGCATTGGTACCGGCATATTAGGTGTAAAACTTGGAGATGGAGGCTCAGTAGGGCCAGAAAGAGTTCACTGGGTCTAGAAACAGGTTCACTATGGCTGGAAGTGGGTTTACTAGGACCACAAATATAAAACAGCTTAAAGAGAGAAACAGGTTTGAGAATAGGCCAAATGGAGAAAGTTACATTGAGTTAAAAATGGGACAGAGTCTCAAGGACCATAGATGTTTATAGATGTATACAAAAATGTTTGTTGTTTTCTTGGTTTCTGTATTTGCATTGCTTTGTAATACCACCATAAAAGGCCTTAGTGTGGAGTACTGTTTTAAAATCAAGTCCCAGATCAGACAATTAGGGTGGAGCAAAAGTATAGCAGATAGAGTTGAAACCCTCTAGCTTTTCTCAATTAGATAAAAAGGAAAAAGTTCTTAAATGGCAAACAGTTGGTTTCAAGCAGCACAGTTCTGCTGCGGGGAGTGGGAGGTGCGGGCACACACTGGGTTCAGGGAAAGTCCCAGGCTTGAGTCCTAGGCAGACCCAGCTGGAATTCCCCAGCTGCCTGCATATCTGTTTGCCCCGCCCAGGCACAGAGGTTGGTGTGCACCATCAACTAGTCCTGTATGCCTGGTGCTGAGTAGGAGGGTCATG
>NW_004524716.1:31193-38360 GCF_000260255.1 Octodon degus
AATGGCTAGGATCGATATACAGTTACATTCTCTTAATGAGTAGAGGGATTTGTTCTAATAGAGTTTGTAAGTAGGATACCATGTCTGCATCTTGTACAGCAATTAACCACTAGCAAGAATGTATGCAATGTGTTAATTATTGAAACTGTCCTACCGATTTGGTTTGAAACTGTCTCATTGCTACTTGTTTCTCAATAAATTTATGGGAAAAAAAGATAGTCATTTAAAAAAAAAGAAAGAAAGCAAATTCGTCAAGCAATGGCTGTGACTCATTCAGATGACTGACACTGACAGAAGATCCACAAGGTACCATGCATGGTTCCAGCATATATCCTGAGGGGATTTGACTGACCTTGTTAGATAGCAAAAGGTTAATTTTTCTAGTTATACGGGTGTCATCTTAACATGATCTTAACCATTCAGCAGAAAAGTGTAACCACAAGATGTAAAAAGCAGTGATATAGTATTATAATATAATACATTGTAAAAGGCTCAGATCACTAACAACTTCTGACAAGTGCCAGCTGCACTGAGAACCTGCTACTGTTATGGGTTATTGGACTATATAGGATCAAATTGCTGAATACAGGTGCTAAAACTCTTTAGACTGGCATCAAGAATGAAGAGGTCTTCTACAGAGTTTTCCAAACACAGCTTCTCTGTCTGCAATGGAACACTCATCACTCACACAATAAAACAAATGTGGCAGACATACAGGCATCCTCTACAGCTGAAATTGATCCTATGTGGGAGGGCAGGATAAAGTCTCATTGCCTTTGCAGTCAAGATACCTCAGTCTTCAGAAAAATGTCCTGCTTGGACATTGTGGGCTATTAGTCCCTAGGCAACCTTGTGTCTTGCAATCTTGTAAAAGTATAAATAAAGGCCCTTATTATTGTTCAGGGAGTCGTCTAGCCAACCAGGCAGACAGGCTAACTTCTATTCCAGCTCTTGTCTTCTTGTCTGTCTTTTCCTGATTCCTACTGCCGTTTCTGCCAGGGTTTCTAGGATGTTCCATCTAAATGTTTTTACAGCTTAGCTACTGTAAATTATGCCACTAAAACCATGAGTATATCACTATTGCAAGCTATGAAAGAGAAACTCTTGCACACTAGTAATAGGAATAGAAATTAGTCCAGCTACTATGCAAACGGTGTAGAAGTTCCGAACACACTAAAAGTAGAATGACTATATGATGAAATAATCACACTACTTGGTATATATCCAAAGGAAATGATATTAATATGTCAAAGAGATACTCCCATGTTTACTTCAGCATTAGACACAATAGGCTGCACATGGAGTCTACCTAACTGTCCATCAATGGCTGAGTGAATACAGAAAACATAAAAGTAGAATATATACACAGTGGAATGCTGCTCATTGATAAAAATGCTTGGAGCCTGGCCATTTGTGATAACATGAATGGACCTAGGAGACATTATGGTAAATAAGTCCAATACAGAAAGACAAACACTGCCTGATCTCACTTACAAGTGAACTCCAAGAAGTCTGATCTTGTGCAAGTTAAAAGTGGTGTGACGGTTACCAGACTGTAGAGAATAGGAAGAAGTGTGGAGGGGATGGCAACATGCACAATGTTATTGCTTCATAGGTGGAATAAATTCTATGTGTTCTATAGCACAGCATGACACATTAACAATAAATAGTATATAGCTCAATTTAGATGAGAGGAATTTGAATATATTCACCATAAAGTATGATAAAAATATAATGTAATAAATATGCTAATTCTCCTGAACTGATCATTACTTAATGGATGTCCAAATCAAAACATCACATTGTGTCTCACAAATATGCACAAATATTATGTGTCAATTAAGAATAAATAAAAATTAATTTAAAATAGGAAGTAAGACCAGAGTTGTAACTAGACCCAGGGGAAGGGGCATGAAGAACATACACAACCAGTACAGTCAATGTAAGGATTTTGGAAGAATTCTCCGGCCTAAAGAGAAGTAGGTAGAACTTACTGTTTTTCAAGCACAGCTCTAATTTGATGAATTCACACGGCGTAGTTAGAGTTGCACATTACCCAGGATGGTTAGAGTTCAGAACTAACTGGAAACATAGGACAGGGAAGTGATCAGAAACAAGAGGAGAGTAGAAGCTAGATAATGAGGGCTCTATACATTGTACAAAGACCATACACTTTATTTGATTGGCCTTTAAGGTCATGAAGCATTTAGAAATGTATTGTGATAACTGTGGAGTGGATAACTTACAAAAGGAAATACTCTCAGGCAAAGAAGCCAATTACAAAATAGTTGTCATTGTTTCAAGAGGGCTGATGAGAACCATAAATTGGTAGGATGGAATGAAGGGACTGGGTAGCTAAAAGAATGATAAGGTAAGAGAATAATAAGACAAGGACTTTACAGTGCCCTGTGAACTTGACGGGTAAATGGTCAACAGTGTTAATAAGGGTGCTTTCAGTCTAGGGACATGGAGGAAAGTGAGTTAGGCATATAGTCATGTGCCAACTGGCAGGAATACATTCTGAGAAATGCACCAACAGACAACTGTGTCTGTGTGAACATCGCAGAGTGCACTCACACAAACAAGTTGACGTAGCCCACTGTACACAGCCATAGGGTGTCGCCTGTGGTTCCTATGCTAGAAATGTGAACAACATGTTATTCTGCTGAATGCCGTGAGCAACTCTAACACAATAGCAAGTACTCATCTCTCAAATGAAGCATCTCTAAGCATGGAAAAGTTATAGTAAAATACTAGGCAATAGTTTTTCAACTCTATTATAATCTTATAAGATCATAACTGCAAACAAACATGGTCCACCATCAGTGGGATGTCTGCAGTAAATGGCTGTGGCGAAGGTGAATCTTTCCTGTCTTCTTCAAGTCTTGTTCTTCTTTCTCTTCCCTATCATTAATTCAGATACAAAAAATTCCTAGACACTATATCCATTGTTCTCTTGTCTGTGGTTCATTTATTGTCATTTTTGACCATACTTGTTTATTGTTTTTGTACTAGGTGTTTCTTCATGATTATATTTCCATAAAAGGTTAACAAGAGACATATCTGGCCATAAACCCCGTGACTGTCTTAGTTAATCTTCTCATTGCTGAGACAAAACACCACACACACACACACACACACACACACACACACACACGAAGGGAAGAAAGGTTTATTTGGCTTGCTGTTCATACAGGTTTCAGTCCATACTTGGCTGGCTCCAAAGCAGAGTGGTACACGGCAGAAGGGCATTGCAGAGGAAAAGCAGTTTATTGTAAGCAAAGACATGAAAAGTATACAAAAGACCTTAACAGTGACTTTCTGTCCCTTTTGTCTTTTCTAGACTGCTGAGGGTGGGCAGCACTCACTCTTTTAGTCCTAGTGCCCTTGAGTCTAGCATTGTACCATGAATCAATTCCCATGTCACACATTCTAGATCCAGCCACTTCTGAAAAAGCCCCCCTTAGGATGACCTTAGGGTTGGTGGGAAACTCTAGACACAAGCCATACCACCCACCATGTTCATATCACAGCATCATGAAAGCATTTTTGGTTTTTTTGGAATCCACAAAAAATTTCAACCCGCTCCTGCCATTCTTGCAACGTAGCAGTTAGTTGCAAGGGTTGTACAATGGCTGGCTTGTCATATGGCAAATTTGGTAAGTGAAAAATATCCTGTGAAATGAACTGTGGAATCTGTAAAAGGTTTCCAATGCAAACTGTGTCTGATACTCTGGTTAGGCCTAAAATAAAAGAAGGGGACTTGGAAAGGTTTTTACTCCAGCAGACCTCATTTAGGTAAATAACATTTAAGTAGTGGAAACCGAATCAACCTCACTCCAGGTATAAATTTGAAAGAGGATAAGCTGCCAACTGCAAAGCAGACAGTGAGAAAACAAAATGCATTACCTTTTTAAAAGTTTCTGTGTTGAAGGGAAAATTAAACTTAACCTGCAAGAGTTAGAGGAAGATCATTTTCTGAGAAAAAAAGATCTTACAATTCCTCCAAAAGATACAAAAAGGATGTAGTTATAAGAAATAGAAGCCAGAAAACCTAAGGAAAATTAGGCTCAAGTGAAGGAAGAGATTAGAAGAGTAATGATTAAAATAAAGAATACAGTATATGTATATAAAATATAAATACAGTATTTATATTTTTTAAATTTTAAAAAATATAAAAGCCACATTTCCAATTTATTGTTGGAATGAAGATCATTGTATCACTCCCATGATAACTAGAAAAAAAGGTAAATAAAAACATCATGCTTTTATTTAAATCCATTGATAATTGTAGATACAGAGCGGCCCCTCTTATGGTTTGTGTCTAGTTGTACCCCCAAATCCTCATCAGTCATTGGGGTGGCTTCTAGAGTTTGTGATTAATTCATGACCCAAAGAGGGTGATTATGGGTGTGAGTGCTACACCTGCCCTGGGGGCTAATCTGCATACAATCTAAGGAAGAAAGGGAGGCTTTCTAGAAGCCACAGTTGCTGCCCCTCAGTGGCTCTTTGCTGTGTCTGCTGCCATGAACTGCTGCCCTCTTCCATGTGCCACTCCGCCTTGGAGCCAGCTGAGTATGAACTGAAATCTCCACAAAATGTGGCTAAATACATCTTTCCTCCCTTAATTTGGAGTGTTGGGTATTTTGTGCCAGCAATGAGAGGCCAGTAACTGAGACAGCCCCACTGAGCTAAATTTCAGAAAGGAATGAGGCTCTCTCACATGAGCGTGGAGCACAGGTGACCAAATGGCGAGTTGCTGTAGCTGAAGTGCGACTGGGCCAAGGACAAAGTCTGAACACTTGACAGTCTGCTGTGAGCAGGCGCAGCAGACTGGAATTGGGAGGAACCCCAAATGCAGGGGTAGGTCTGGACATACACTAAATTATTCTTCACCAGACTTTTTCTTGAGTGTGCGGTACCAGAGATGGAATTGGGGTGTAAAGACAAGAAGTATTCCATAGCTTTGTCATACTCAGACCACAAAGACCTGATATTAAACTAGAAAGAAGAATTGAATACAGTAGCAGCTTAGCCCTAACCCAGAACAATTCCTGATTAGACCAGAGAGTTAAACCCTATTTACTATTTGTCCAAAAGAGGAGAGGCAAGACTTTTGGGGAGGTAAATATTATATACTTACCTCTCTAATATACATATATTTATATTTTTTAATATGTCTTTGGGTTCCTTGCTCTGAATTCTCTAATGTATTGATGTATACATTTCCAAAAATGGTTAATGATCTCTTTTTTATATTTTACCTGAATGTGTTGTAATTTCGCCTTTTTATTATCTTGTTTTTAACCATTTGTAATCAAAACTTTAATCCCAAAGAGTCTCACAAAACATATGACAAGTGACAGCATGAAAAAATCTTGCACGAATCTGTTGTAATTTCACATTTTTATTTTTTTTAACAATTTGTAATCAAAACTTTAATCCCAAAGAGTCTCACAAAACATATGACAAATGACAGCATGAAAAAATCTTGCACAGTAATGCAAATGTTCAGCTCTACGATGTACCCTTAAACTGGCAGGACATTGGTTCTTTGATATCTCAGGTTTCCAAATAAAGACACCAACAGCTACGTACTGGTATGCAGCATCACAGAAGGAAACTTTGTGACTCCCTTGAAATTTGCCTGACTCTACCAATCAGGAAACCTCTGCCCAGGATAAAGACTGGTTCCATGTTTAAAACCACACTCACCTAGTTCTGCATGTGGCCTTTCTCTGTACCCGGTGGCACCTCTGTACACTATTATCTCAGCTGTGAAACAGGTCTTGTTCATTTTTTTCCAGTTTTGTTTCTGTCATGTTAGAACATCACACTTTAACTAGGCAGAGTTTAGGGGTTTATGTTCAGTCTGTGTAAGACTAAAGTGGAAAGCAAATTTAATTTTGCTTAAGGGAACATTGTAAAGTAACACTTCTTGGTATTACATGCCTCGTATGATCCATCTCAAACCAGAGAAAGTTACATTGTTGTGTCACTGTTCCAAGACACAAAGGCCAACAGCTAAAACATCTTAAAAATGCATCAAGCTTATGAAGTCTGAAACAAAACTTGGATTTTCTGTACATACTCCTGTCAGCAGAGTTAATTCCTGTACACCACTTCTCCTGAAAACTGATCTTCTGTTTCCTTTCATTTGATCTAGATGGGCTGGGAGACCTAGAGAAGGATCGGGTCAGCTTGTGATTTCTCTCCCTGGACAGTGATCTCTCTCTCTTCTTCTATCTCTAGAAAGAGATCTGTTCTGGCTGCTAAAACTTCTCCTTCATGGAGACCTGCGGCGAGGTGGAGGACTCTTCCTACTACAATCATCTTGAGGGCAACGACCCCAAGAAGGAGAAGGACCACAATTTTGACTTTTCTTTTCACCATTGGATAGTTCCACTCTGACATGGCAGCCACATAATGTTCTTCCATCTAGCTCTTGGAGAGCATCCACTTCATCTCAGGGATCCTCAAATTCAATGAAAGCAAAGCCAGGAGGGTTTCTAGCAACCCACACTCTCGGGTGGTCCAATATAGCAGAAAGCCCGGTCCAGCTCAGTCTTGTTGCCATTGTTGCCAAGATTCCCTACATAAACCTTACAGTCTGATGGGCAGGCACGATGCATCTCGAGATCCAGGGTTAGAAATGCAGAGGTTCAAAACAACACGCGCCCAGTGGATCTTCTCACTCCCCTCCAACTCAGCCCTTCTACACATACTCAGTTACCCGGCATCCAATAAATGGCCTCACATTTTTTATTTCTAATTACACGGATTTGCATCTTTCTTTCCTCTGTCTTCTTTGTTTTGTTTTTGTTTTGTTTAGATTGGCTAAAGATTTGTCTGTTTTGGTTTTTTTGTTGTTGGATTTTTTTTAAGAGAATAAAAATAATTTTAGGAAAAACTTTAGAAACAATACAGAATTTCACTAAACAAAGTAATAGGAATTGAACAATGTTTATTATGTTGCATATTGTTGTCTTCAAATTAGTTGTTCAGATTACCAGACATAAGCATGCAAATATGGTAAAAAAAAAAAGCTATAAAAAAATTAAAAGAAAAAAATTTAAGCATTCACTGCTCCTTTCAAAACAGCAGCAGCAATCAGCAGTACAATTATATCTTCATATATATCTACATCTATATAGATAGATGTAGATA
>NW_004524716.1:38780-42111 GCF_000260255.1 Octodon degus
GAGTTAAGGAAGAAAGAGAAAAAATTAAAAAATTAAATTTTCTGATAGTAATATGATAATATCAAAAGATATTTTAAAATGTAGCTGCAGTCTTAAAAAAAAAAAGATGGCAAGTTTCTAAAACAGGGAGCAATAAAGAGGAAAAGGATATACTTGAAGAAGTAATAACTGAAAATCTCCCAATAGCATCATCGCCAGGTATGGAAAAGCTCACTTAAATTTTGTGCAGACAAAATAAGGTAAATCCACACATAAACATGACGTAATCAATCTTCAGTAGACCAAAAACTAAAAAAATAAATAAATAAAAGGAGCCAAAAGACAGACACACACACACACCCCTACAAACTTATGGCTTTATTGTTGAATTCTACCAAACAATTAAGGAGCAAATAATACCTATTCTATGCAAATTCTTTTATAAAATAGAAGAAAAAGAACTATTTCCTAATGTATGTTATGGGGCTAACAATACCCTAAAAAAAAAAAAAAACTATCAAAAACATCTAAACATTTTAAAGAGAATAGAAAAATATCAGAACATTAAAAATGATGCGCAATTTCAAAACCCAACAACAAGATGATGGATATTCAGCACTGCTTGTTACATTACACTCTAAGAAAACCACAGACCAATCTCCCTCATGCGCACATGGAGAACAGTTAAAATTTAATCAACAGCATGTGAAAATGATAGTACATAACGTGACAATCCGGAGTTTATTCCAGTACTCCAGGGTTGGTACACTATTTGAAAATGAGCTCTTTTCCTCCCGGGCTGTCAGAGGCTCCGTTGCCATCATGAATGACACAGTAACTATCCGAATCCGGAAATTCATGACCAACCAGTTTTTCAAAGGAAACAAATGGTCATTGACATCCTTCACCCTGGGAAAGCAACAGTACCTGAGACAGAAATTCAGGAAAAACTTGCCAAAATGTACAAGACCACCCCAGATGTCATTTTTGTGTTTGGATTCAGACCCCACTTTGGTGGTGGCAAGATGACTGGCTTTGGCATGATTTATGATTCCCTGGATTATGCGAAGAAAAATGAGCCCAAACATAGACTTGCAAGACGTGGCTTGTATGAGAAGAAAAAGACCTCAAGAAAGCAGCAGAAGGGGCCGGGGAGATGGCTCAGCAGGATAAGCGCTTGACCGGCAAACGCAAGGATCTGAGTTCAATCCCCGGTTCTGCAAAAAAAAAAAAAAAAAAAGAAAGCAGCGGAAGGAATGCAAGAACAGAATGAAGAACCACGAAGGCTAACGCTGGCGCTGGCAAAAAGTGAGCTGGAGATTGGAGTACAGCTGACGGACGAGAGATTCTGCAGTGATTGCAACTTTTTTCACAAGAGGATTTAATAAACTGCAAAACCTTCAACAAAAAAAAATTAAAAAATGAGCCCATACAATGTACTATGTTAATAAATATCACAGATCCATATGGCTATCTCAACAGATTCAAAGGATGCAAACCAGAAACAAAGGGAGATTTTCTCGTCCTCATGAGGGATATCTACAAACACTTACCACAAAATACTAAAGAGAGCAAGAAAGAGTGCTTCTTCCCCAAAATCATGAGAAAGGTCCTGATATCCCTAAAAATGTCCACCATAGCTGTAGGATCTTCCACACTGTGGAAGCTAAATTTAATGACAATTCTATAAGAAAAAGAATTAGAACGTATGAAGTTGGAAAGACAACTGTAAAACTTTTTATTCTCAAATCATGTGCACACCCAGGCATAAAATCTTTAAGAATCTAAGTGAGGTGAGAATACAACATAAAAATGTTAATTTATTTTATTTATCTATTTATTTGTATTTATTTTGGCAGAACTCGGGATTGAACTCAGGCCCTTGCACTTGCCAAGCAAGGGCTTATTCTACTGAGCTATCTCCCTGGCCCTTGTTAATTTACTTTAAAGTTTTATTTCTATATATAAACAAAAGAACTTTAAATAAAATAATTGTATTTTATTTTTCTAAAAACTTTTATTTATTCATTTATTTGCTTGGTACAGAGTCTAGCTACTCAGTTCAGACTCCTAATGATCTGCCTGTCTCAGCCTCCCCAGCATTGGGATTACAGGTGTGTGCCACCAAACCCCACACTCGGTTTTGGGGCTGTAGGGTACACCAGGAGTTCTGGGGCTGGCACAGCATGTGTTACTAGGGAATGAACCCAGGTCCTTTGAGCTTGCTTGCCAGGCAGGTGCTTAGATTGCTGAGCTATCTCCCCAGTTCCAGAATAAAATAATTTTAAGTAGTATCAAAAAATGAAATACTCAGAAAATAAACTGACAGCTTTGGAGTCAGTCAGTCAGACACCGAGTCACCGAGTCGGAAACGCCAATGAACAATTTAGAAATGAGGAAGATGACAACTGAGCTGCAGAACGAGCGGAAGCTGTTGAGATCTTGGAAGCTTTGAAGCTCAGCAAAGAAGAGAAATCCACTAAGAATAATCCATAGAGTGATTTTATTTGAACATCTTCAGCTGCACCTTGTTAATAGAGCTTTGCATTACCCTCTACGGTAGGTATCCTGGGATGACTTACTGCCTTGCCCATCTCTAGAAACTGCATCCTGCTGTCAAGGACTCTCAGAAGACAGCAGTGGTCTAAAAGCAGTAGAGTGAGTAGTCTTGGGGAGGAAGCCACCTTTCTGCTGCCACAGCATCTCTCAACACCAAGCAAGAGCAGACAACTAACCTGGTCTCATATCTCTGTTTGGAACCAGCCTACCATCTGCAGGATCTAGGGAATTAACTCCTTGTGATAACTGACATCAATTTTGGGAAGAGGCTTCAACTGTGAGAAAACGTCATTCAAATTCAGCCAGCATCTCATCAAGCCCTCCATGGTGTTTCTCAAAACAGAATTATCTTTTGCTCTGGTGAATAGGAAACCTGTGGTACCAGGACATGTCCTTGTGTGTCCACTACGGCCAGTGGAGCGTTTCTGTGACCTGCGTCCTGAAGAAGTAGCTGATTTGTTTCAGGTGACCCAAAGAGTTGGAACACTGGTGGAGAGACATTTCCAAGGGACCTCTCTGACCTTTTCCATGCAGGATGGCCCCGAAGCTGGACAGACTGTGAAGCACGTTCATGTCCACATTCTTCCCAGAAAGGCTGGAGACTTTCACAGGAACGACAGCATATATGATGAGCTGGAGAAACATGACAAAGAGGAAGAAGATACCCCGGCCTCTTGGAGGTCAGAGGAAGAAATGGCAGCAGAAGCAGCTGTCCTCCGGGCCTACTTTCAGTAACAATGGTGTGAAAGTAATTCAAATCTCAAGACATAAGGAAATGAGCCTCATTCTCTGA
>NW_004524716.1:43151-53754 GCF_000260255.1 Octodon degus
CCAGGTGTGCTGAGCTAGCCACCGAGTCCAGGCGTGGTGATGCAAGCCTATGACCTCAGCACTGGGCAGCCTGAAAACAGGAGGGTCATTGTGAGTCTGAGCTGCGTAAGGAGACCTTGTACTAAATATATTTTTTAAAAAAGAAAGAAAGAAAATGAAAAGAGAAATGCCACGCTTTTGGATTAGAAGGCTCAACATTAAAAAGGTGCAGTTACCTCAATCTGATCTGGAAGATTCAGTGCCGTCCCAAACAAAATCACAGCAAGATTTGTTGTGTAAACTGAGAAATTTGTTCAAAAGTATGAAACAGGGCCGGCCAAATAGCTCGGTGAACTAAAGCACTTGCTTAGGCAGGCACAGGAACCTGGGTTTGATCCCTCATACCACATGCCGTACTGGCCCCGCCCCCCAGGGGCACTGAGACAGTGACTAGGACTGGGCATGGTGGTGTGTGCCTGAAATCCCAGTGCTTGAGAAGCTGAAAACAGGAGGATCACTAGGAGTCTGATCTACATAGTGAGACCCTATAGACTCTGTCCTAAAGACATTTTTTTAAGTATGATAAAAGATTTTTCTTTACTCCCTGTCCGAACTACCATAAATTCTATGGGTTTTTAAATTTTGTTTCTCTTTCTTTACAATAGGGAAACCTATTGCTTCATGTTATTATCTTCCATTAGGTAGCATCTGGCCTCCTCCTTTCCATAGAATCATAATGATTGTGCTTAGAAATAAAAGAGATATCGGTGTCAAAGTATGTTCACTATAAAGACTATAAATGGATGCAACTCAAGACCATACTCATAAGTGAAGTAAATCAGACCCATGCATGTGAACACTGCACTATCCCACTAGTGTGAGAAGCTGGGTGAGTAAGTAAGATACAAAATGGAAATCGTGTGAATTGGGAAGAAACTGTTCAAAAGAAAAGACAAACTGTGATGAGGGAAAGGGGAAGGGAAGGAAGGGAAAGAAGAGAAAAATATATTTATACACAAGGTATCTATCCAGTCAGTTTCTTTAGTCCATTGAAAAGAAAGGTTTGTGTTTATGTTGTTTGGACAAGATATCATGCCTATATCTTGCACTCTGAGTAACTACTGCAAAGACAATACGTAATGTGTCAATTACTATAACTGTCCAACTGTCCTGTTTTGAAACTGTTTTGTTTTTGTTTTTATTTTTTTATGAAATAAAAATGCACATAGAAGGCACTGTCCTAGAAGAGACTGAGTTCTTAATCCCTGGAGACATTGCAAGAGACTAGATTGTGTTCACTCCACATTTAGTCATAGAGCATCCACCATACACACCAGGCACTGGAGACACAGAATTGAGTGAGATGCGGTCTCTGTCCTCAAGAATCTTCATAAATAGTAGTGTGTTTGAGATGCTGAAATTTCTGCACAGAGAAGAGATGTGAACTAGGGACCACAGGGCTCTATTCTGGAGGCTTACAAATCTATGATGTCAGAGGAAAAATCAAATAAATTATGGCCTGTGTTTAAATGACTCCCAAAGGCCTTCTATAGTTATGAGTGGGATGTTTTCAGAAATGACTGAATTGAGATGCGTGACTGACTCATAGTGCAGTGCTAGGCTTAAGGGCACTAGGCTTTAGGGTGGGTGATTACTAAATCAGTCCACTGCCTGGTTTTGGTGCCACTTGAATCCCTGTGCCTGGATGCACTATAAGGTCCAAAAAGATGCTTGTCTTTCTCATTGCTTTCTTGTTTGTTTTACTACCTTCTGCCCACCATGAACCGTTTCTCCTCTGTGATGCCTGGCTGCATGCTGCCCTGCCTAGGATCCAGCCAACTAGGAACTGAAACCTTCACAAACTGTGAGCCAACTGAACCTTTTGTCCTTTAACTTTGAGTGTTGAGTATTTCATTTCAGCAATGAGAAAAGTACCAAACAAACAAACAAACAAACAAACAAGATTCCTTTCATTGTGTAAAATATAAATATTTCTTTTGTCCCCTCTGTTCTGGGGATTGGCAGTTGTAGACCAAGAGCAAAAGAATAAAGAACCCCAACACCTATAAAAGCTCCCCTCCAGCCTACAACAAAATACTGCGCCTGTCTCCCTCATTAATGAAACCCATCTTGTACACGAGAGCTCTTGTGCATCCCTGCCAGAGGGAAATATCAAACACATGCTGTCCTGCCATTCCTACTCCCAGGAAATCTTGGAAGGGGCTGTGTTAGGAAAGCAAACCTATTTCCAGGAAAGCTCACGTTTTGGCATTTCCTTTTCACCTGGCTCAGGATGCTGTTTTAGGGATCCTCTGCTTCGGGAACGTGAGACAGCTGTGGAACAAGCCCAGCTACAGCGATCCGATGGCGTGGCCTGCTGAGAACATACTAGGCACATTCCTCCAAGAATTACCACAGAAACAGAGACAGTTCCAAAAAAACAAGGAGTTGTTCCTATATGCATAGTTTAGGCATAGTAGGCGAGCAGAGAGCCATTTGTCACCAAGAGCAGACTTGCTGGAGTCAGGGTGGGGGAAGATACTGGCTTTGCTGTCAAGCTAGCTGGTTTGATTCTCTGGCCTTAATGAGCATAAGCATGTTGCTTAGGGACCAAAACCTTCTATTGAGAAGGTCCAGTATCAGGAAATTGGGTTCTGTTCTGATAGGAAAGCTGTGGGGAGGAGTAAAATGTTTTTACTTTGAAGTATAGATTCAGGGATGAAAATGATTAAGATGTAAAGAGAGATGGACATGGAGGGAGAACATGCTTAAATAAGAAGTAATTTTGGTTTGTAAAAAATTATTTATTTTTAGTACATGTTTGTCACATATAATTATTACATTTATCATGCGGAGTTGTTACATGTACATAACGCATCTTAATTGTTCTTTTTTTGCCCTCTGTCCCTCCCTACACACCCCCTGCTCCTTCCAACTCTTGGTCCTTTCCCATGTACTTTTTTTTTGCATTTTAGAGAAGCGTCTACAGAGTGTTCAGGGTCTTACTACTAGATGCGACTCATAGTGCGATCCACCTGTTTACAGCCTCCCAAGAGCTGAGATTACAAGCGTGTGCCACCACGCCCAGTCTCAATTGCCATCTCAGCATGGCTTGGGGGTGGGGCCAGCACAGCAGGCAGGCCAGGGGGGATTGAACCCCCTTGTATTAAGCCCCCTGCTTGCAGGCACTTTAATCCACTGAGCTATTTGGCCAGCCCTTCCCATTTCCACTGTAATTTTACTTTTTCCTTGCCCTTTCCCTCCTCTCTCCTATCCTCCTGTGCATTTATCAAAGATCTCCCTACTTCCTGCAATCTAGCCTTTGCTTGGTCTTTATTTACATACTTTTGCAGTTTCTCCTGTAAGAGAAACTATGCACTGTATATGCGTATGTGTCTGATTTGTTACATTTAATAGTACGGTTTCAAGGTGCATCAGTTTACCTATGTTTGGCTCAAGTTTACCTTTCTTTACAGCAGGGTACGCCCATTGTGTATAAAAATCACATTTTCTTTATCCATTTATCTGTTGATGGACATATAGGCCACACGCAATATTTAGTCATTATGCATTTATGCTGCTCTGAATGTGAGTAGGCACATATCACTGTAATATGATGACCTTAAGTCTTTTGGGAAGATACAGTTGTGCTTTGGGCTTTTTTTTTCAAGGGAAAAGTACTATACAGGACACATTTTATAAGATTAATTTATAATGAATCACCCAAAGAATCATTTACAAAGAGTGCAGGAAATCTGTCCGTACGCTAAAGACCAAAATATCCAGCAGACGTCCTGGATCCTACAATAGTGTCCTGCATGAGTCCAGCTGAAGACCTAGAGCCGTAATAATGCCCAGCACAATGTCTCATATAGGTCTGCTTTGCAGATCTGTGCTGGAAAGGCCTACAGGTCAGTGGTGGAAGCTACAAAGTCTATAGCAACAGGATGAAGGATCTGTGCTAGCAGGGTGAGGGATCAGAACTGGGGCCAGGAAGCAATGCTAAAGGTAAGAACCAGAGCTCCCCCAAACAACCACACCCATCCTCAGCAACAGTGAGGTCCTGAGCTCCTCTAGTGATGCGGAAAGCTGAGTTCCCATCAGGAAATCCAATGTGACAAGCTCCTGCAGGAATCTGAGCAGTGTATCATCTTCCCCTCCAGAGCCAGGAAGCGATGCTCAATGTGAGGATCAGAGCTCCCCCAAAATGGATCACAGCCATTCTCAGCGACAACAAAGGACCTGAGCTCTTCCACTGACAAGAACAGCCAACTTCATCAGGAAAGTCAGCATAACAAGGTCCTCCAGCAGAGCAGCCCAGGAAAGCCAGCAGTTTCCAACCATTCCAAAAGCTTCTCAAAACAGCATTCCTAATAGCCTCTCAACATCTTGTCCCGTTCTGCCGCTTATGCTGCTGACAACAATCCTAGGTGGGCCTCGAACATTCAGCACCATGCTAGTCAATTCAGTTGAGTGTAACAAGTTGAACCACCAGTTAGAAATATACTACAGAGGGGCCAGGGAGATAGCTCAGTAGAATAAGCACCTGCCTGGCAAGTGAAAGGTCCTGAGTTCAAACCCTGGTACCGCAAAAAAAAAAAAAAAAAAAAAAAAAAAAAAAAAAAAAAAAAAAAGAAATATACTACAGATACCTAGAAGAGGAACAGCTAAATCAAATGGAATTTCTGTTTTTAGATTTTTGAGGAATCTCCATACAGATTTCCATAGTAGTTGTTTATATCCCCATAAACAATGTAGATGGGTTCATTTACCCCATAGCTTCACTGTATTTGTTATTACTTGATTTCTTGATGACAGCCTTTCTTGCTGGAGTAAGATGGATGGAATCTCAATGTAGTTCTAATTTGCCTTTCTGTAATTCCTAGAAATGTAGAACCTTTTTCATGTATTTATAAACCATTTGTGCTTCTTCTGAGAAGTGGCTATTAGTTTCAGTTGGCTATTTCTTGATTGGGCCTTTTATTTGGGAGTTTTAATATTTTTTTAGCTCTTCATATATTTTAAATGTTACACCACTGTTCAAGGAATAGCTGGCAAAAAATTTTCCCACTTTATAGGTGGTTATTTCACTCTGTTGATTGTTTCCTTTGCTGTACAGAAGTATTAATTTAATATTTATCAGTATTATTCTTATACCACTGGAGTTTTGTTCAGAAAGTCCCTGTACATGCCCATGCCTTCAAGACTTTCATCTATTTTTGCCTTCCATCAGATTTTGCTTCTAACACTTAGATTTTTGATTCATTTTGATTATAGTTTAGCACATGGTAAAATATATAGATCCAGACTCAGTCTTGAGACTATGGATATCAATTTTCCAAGTACCATTCATGAATGATGGTATCTTTCATGCAGTGCTTATTTGAGCACTTTTGTAAAACATTAGATAGCTAACGGTACCTGGGGTTGCTTCTTCTTCCTCTGTTCTGTTGCACTAACCCACATGTCTGTTGTTGTGTCAGTGTCATGCTGTTTTTATTACTGTAACTTTGTAATATAACTTCAAATCTGGAATTGTGATGCCACCTGCTTTGTTTTCAGTATTCAAGATTCTTTTTTTTTATTCTGGTCTTTTCCAATATTAAGATTGTTTTCTCTAGATCTGTGAGAAATGTTATTGGTATTTTGATTGGAATTGTGTTAAAACTATATATCAGTTGTGAAAGTATAGATATTTTACTATATTGCTTCTGCCTATCCAAGATCATGGGATATTTCTACATTTTCTGATGCTCTTGTCTGTGCTAGGAAGGCCTAAAATCTCCTTTATCAAAGTAACATAATTTTAACAGTAGAGTTCTTTCATTTCCTTGGTTAGGTTCATTCCTCAGCATTTACTTTTTCTTAATGCTATTGTGACTGGTATTATTTTTCTAATGTCTTTCTCAGGGGGTTCATTATCAGTGTGCAGAAATGACATTGAGTATAGCCTGTTCATTTGGGAGCCTGTTACTCTGGCTCATGTTTCGAGATTACATGTAGTGTTTATATCTGTTTGACATAGGTGGGAGAATAGGAGCTGAGAGAAAACTAACTTCTCACTATGCATCCTTTTGTACTCGTAAGATTTTAACCATATGGCCCAATTATGTACTGATTTTAAAATATGACACTCTTCCCTATCTCCTTAAATGTCATTGCTGAAAGTAGTTAAACTTTTCTTTCTGAATCAAATACATCATCATAAGTATTACTGTCTTCTTCTTACTTGATATGATACCACCAAAGGGTACTAAAGCTATATAGAGTTCTTTGCCCTTGCAATAAATGGTTTTGAAACTGTTACCTCCAAATGGTTCAGGATTTGAGTATCTCTTAACTGTTTGATCTCTTTGCTAAGAGCTATCGCCCTTTATGGTTATCAGTGACTATTGCTAGGTACCACTACCTCACTTCTTATTTGTTCCACTGGTTCTGATGTGAGTTGGAGGTTAAATGATCTTGGATGAAAATAGAATTCATTAAGTATAGTATTTCTCCAGGGATAAGGAATTTTTTTTTTTTTTTTTTTAGTGGAACCAGGGATTGAACTCAGGCCCTTGCGCTTGCCAGGGAAGTGCTTATTCCACTGAGCCATCTCCCCGGCCTGAATTCATTAAGTATAGATGGGTAGAAAAGGATTTCAAAAGTTTAAAATAATGCTACCAACTATGTTGGTTACACTTTTATTAAAGTGGGTCTGGCTTCATGACGTTCTAATAGTATATCGTCTGACTAACTTCGCCTTGTCTCAAAATCGTACAGCACTGAATCTCCTAATTGCAGGTCCTTGTGTTAGACAGGCCTGATAGGCAGCAAAATAATTACCTGGCTACCAGCATCCTGCTAGAGACAATGTCTGCAGAACTCTCCTCTGTCTTTCCATTAAGGATCCTGGGAAACCACTGAGTAAGTAACCAGCAACTGAGACAGTGTGGAATGTTGGTTTCACTCAAGATTGGACTTCATAGCCCTTGATAGTGAGGCATGGCTATCGCCCCAGATACTCAGGAGGCTGAGGCAGGACATTTGAAAAGCTGAGGTCAGACTGGGAAATTTAGTGAGACTCTGGCTCAGACTAAAATTAAAAGGGCTGTAGTTGTACGTCAGTGGAAAAGCATTTGCTTAGTATGTGTCAAGATCTGGATAGAATCCTCAGTGCTGCCCTCCAAAAATGATTAGAACTTTTGACATATTTTTTGTCTTGTCTATGGCCTTTTGGCTCATTTTTATTGTTTATTTTGTCCTGTTTTTTATCTTGGAGTGACTTTTTCCTTTGATTAATCTTCTGTATTCTAGGTATCTAACTGACTAGTTAAGTGTCTTCAGACTAAAAGCCTGTTACAGTGATCCCTTTTTCTTTTATCTGAGTAAGGTTTAAAAATGAGCTGAGTGTGGTGGTGCACGCCTGTAATCCCAGCACTTGGGAGGCTGAGGCAGGAGGATCGTTATGAGTGTGAGACCAGTCTGGGCTACAAAGTGAGCTCAAAGGCAGCCTGAACTGCATAGTGAAACCCCGTCTCAAAAAGACAAAAAAAAAAAAAAATTATGAAACAAAAACCTGGGTAGTGAACTGAAAATGTGAATAGAAGCAAGAAAAGGTCCAAACTCAGGTTAAGTCGCATCTCCTTTCATGCTTAAATCTGACACCAAGAAGGAAGTGACTCCAACATCGCCATCGTGGGGCAAAGCAAAATAAATAAATAAATAAATAAATACCACTGGGGAATTAAAAATGGATTTGAAAATGAAGGGCAGAGTGTGAAAAGATGCCATTAGTATGCTGTTAATATTCAAGAAGGAAAGCAAAAGAAAGCTAATTGTGGAAATCCCTGGCCAGCAAACTGGATAGTCATAGTAATAAAACAGATGTTAACAGTGAAAATCCATCAACATCTGGAAAGGATAAAGTCACAAAGGATTTATGGAAAGAAGTGAGCTCAAGAAACTCTGTAGATGAGAAAAACAGAGTGAAGCCAGGTCTTTAGGAAAGGATTTGGAACACGGGTAAAGGACTTTGTTCAGCTTGCCACGCCATTTCTGTTCAAAAGCCAGCTCAGATCGCCTTGGAAGTGAACGTGGTCACATGGATTCAACAACGGGCTGGGAGGTCATAAGTAAAGGATAATGATTTAAGAACCCAGAAACAACTACAGGGAAGGAAATGGGGGCCTGAGGACACTTTCCCCGAGAGCAGCGTCCAATCTGGTTTTGTTTAAGATCCTTACGAACGATTAGGAAACAAAAACAAATGCCAAGAAAATGTGCAAAGCACATTAAGTAGAGACAACCACACATATCACCCAGCGAGGTAACCCCCACAGGTCTAGGGCAACTGTGAAAAGGAGCTAGAAATAACATTTGTCAAAGTAGCCTAGAAAAATGAATTCAACATTTTAAAAAACTATCCCATCTTCAAGGTTGACTGGAGGAAGTGGCGGTTGTTGGAAGGGTAGAATATGAAAGAAGGCTGGCCAAAAACAGTTCCAGGGAAAAATAAAGTTTAATAACCTAGCATGATAATGAGGGTCTCCAGCAGAACAGACTCAAATATGAGGAACTGTGAATGTGTGATTTGAAGCTCAATTAATGGAAAATAAAAATTGACCCCTTTATTCAGGACTAGAGACAGATGAAATTAAGGTAGACATGTGAGACTGGACCTTGGCTATTTATCCAGAACATTCACATCCTAAAGATGTACATCCGTGCAGTTTCAGGTCAGATTTGTGGCACGTTTGAAGTCCCATCATCTAGCACATTACCCAATCCATAGTAGGTCCTCAATGATTGCACATCAATTGCAACTTGTGGAACTCTTGGGATATCTGTATTTACTGAGTGAAATATGGTAAAGATTGGACCCACAGGATCTTTCAGCTTTGAGACTTGTGAATTCTGTGATCAGAAGAAAAAGTCAGAGTCAGGACCTTCTAGGTATTTAAGCAAACTGACAACTGTTTGTACTTGTGCTCTGGAGCTCAGATCTGCCCCATCCTTACCTAGGAAAACGGAATTGTGGTGTGTTCTGTTTCTGTCACTCATGCTCCTGACCTTGGCTAGGTAACACATTACTAAACCTTAGTTTTTCATTTCTGTACTTGCTCCACAGCATTCGAACTCTGCCTTGTACCCAGCATGCAGTTATAAGTATTTTTTGTTTTGTTTTGCGTAAGTCCAAGTTAGTAGCTTCTTTTCAAAGAAAAGCCCCTTATTCCAACACCACTACAGCAATGCTACATCCCCTGTGTGTGGAAGACTCCAGATTGTGTACAATACAGCCTCTGAAATTTGAATGTGCACAAAATCCCATGGGAAAGAACAATTTCTATCAGGCATCCGGGTAACAACAATATTAGTCCATGGACCACACAGTTGAAAAGAAATCTCTGGAGAACCAGAGTCCAGTAGTACCTTCTGCAACAATGAAAATATTCTTCTCTGAACTGCTTGCTACAGTAGCCACTAGCCTCACATGGCTCTAGGCTACCAGTGAGATTTAACGCCAAGTTTTTGCAGCCCGAGGGGCTCGCTCAGTGGTAGGGCATTTGCCGAGTGACGTGACGCTCAAGGTTAGATTCCCTGCAACAAGAAAACTCACTTTGTGGTTTAATCTAATTTTAATTTTGAATTGAAATAGTATAGGTCTAGAAAAATTCATATGCATGTCAAATTTTGAGGAGCACAGAGCTAAAGAGCATCATGTCCAATAGACCTTTGCCCAGCAAACCATCATTCATATAGTCATCTGGGTTATGCAGTACTGTACATGCAGCTGGATTACAGCCAGTTTCTCTGGAAATAAGTGTTTAATTTATCTTATAGTTACTATTTATTCCAAGATTCTACTCCACTTAGAGATTTTTTTCTTTTTGAGACAGAGTCTCTTAGCATAGTTCAGGCTGGCTGTGAGCCACACAGCCCACGTTGGCCCCCAACTTATGATGATCCTCTTCTTTCAGCCTCTCCACTTACAGATTTTTATTTTTTAAAAAATAAATCATATGAGAAGATTAATTAACAGATAATCTACATTTGAGTTTTTCTGAACAATTTATGCAGTTACAACTGACATATACTCAGCCACACAGACTTAAAAAAACTTTTACTAATTTTGTATATTTCATCACTATGACCAGGATAAAAAATACCAATTGGTCCTAGAAGTCTTCCTGTGCCCCTTGTAGCCTTCCCTCCACCCTACTTTACTCTACCCCCCACCCAGCTACAGCCTCCCCTGCTTATAACCCATTAGTTTGCATTTCCTAGAATTTTATTTAAATGGAATCATATAGCGCATGCTATTCTCTCTACCTACACTATGATATATGTGATACATATAATTATTTTAAGATTCACCTCTATTTTGACACGGATTGGTAGATCATGCTTTTTCTTGTTGCTGAGTATTACATCATGATTTGTTTGTAAATTTACCTGTTTGTGCATATTTTGGTTGCATCAAGTTTTGGCTACTACAAATAATGTTGCTATGAACACGTAGGTACAAGTTTTTGTATGAACATATGCTTTTATTTCTCCGGAGTAACAGCCTAAATATAGAATGGATAAATGCTATGTGGGCATGTATTTAGATCTTTAAGAAACTGCCAGGGAAGGGGCT
>NW_004524716.1:53854-61297 GCF_000260255.1 Octodon degus
AAAAAAAAAAAAAAAAATCAAGAAACTGCCAGGGTGTTTTCCAAAGTTGTGCCATTTTACATTTCAAACAGCAATATATGCAAGTTCCAATTTTATTACCTGCTTTCCAACGCTTGGTATGAACAACCTTCTAAAGTTAACCTATTCTATTAAGAAATTAACAGTCCCTCATCGTGGTTTTATTTTTTAATTTTTGTGTGTGTGTGTGTGTGGAGGGGGTAATCTGGAATCAAACTCAGGACCTTGGGTGTGCCAGGTAGGCACCATGCCCCTGAGCTAGACCCCAGCCCTCCTCATTGTGACTTTAATGTCCATTTCTCTGATGACTTGTGCTTTTAAGCATATTTCCATGTACTTATTTGCCCTCTGCTTTTGCTAAATGTCTGCTCAAAACTTTTACCCATGTTTCCTTGTCATTATTGAGTTCTAGAAAGTCTTATATATACTATGGATTAATTATACTTTAAAATATGAGATTTGGAGATATTTTCCCTAATCTGTAGTTGGTCTTAAAGTGAATTTGAAAATTCTTAATTTCAAAGAAGTGTAAGTATTCATTAATTTGAGTGTTTTATCTAAGATACCTTTGCCCCACTCTGTTCACAAAAACTAATGTCTATATTTTCTTAATATTTACATTCACTATGAATTATGAATCAGTGTTCTTTTCTGGCATATAGAAACCTAACTCTTTCAACACCACCTGTTAAAAAGACCATTCTTTTTCGACTGAGCTACTTTCCCTCTCCGTTGAGACCCATATGTGTATGGTAAATACTGCAAACAAGATCAAACTGTGCTGAACAAAAATTGGCCAGCTACTTTTGGGCAGAGGATTAACATCTAGAGTATACAAATAATTCAGAAACTGTAGACCCCTCCCCCAAAGTAAGAGGCCCAATCAAAAACATGGGCAGTGGAAATAGGCATTTCTCAAAAGAAAAAACACAAAGACCCAATGCCTAGAAGAGAACGTGTGCAGGGTCTTTGGTCACGAGGGAAGTGTGAGACAAAGCAGCACTCAGTTTCTGTCTTACTCTAGAAAAGGTGACCATCACCAGGAACACAAAAAGTAACAAATGTTGGCAAGGTTGTGGGGGAAAAGAAGTCCTTCTCCATTGCTGGCAGGAATGTAAATTAGTGCAAGCGTTGGGGAAATTGGGACGGAGATTCCTCAGAAAACTAAAAATAGAAATTCTATTTGGCCCAGTCATACCTTTCTTGGGCATCTTCTCAAAAAAAGTTAGACTTCATAGCACAGTGACAGAAATATAGCTGTGTTTAAAAACAGCATGATTCATAATAGCTGAATGTTGGGGTCGGGCTGACTGCCCGTCAATAGATGAATGGATAAAGAAAATGTGGTATAGATACACCGTGGAGTACTACCAAGCCATAAACAAGGATAAATTTAAGTCATTTATTTAAAAAAATGGATGCACCTTGAGATCATAATACTAAGTAAATAAATCAGACACAAGGTAAATAGTGTGTGGTTTCTCTTATATAAGAAATCTAAACTATAAATAATTTAGGAACAAAATAAATGATGAGAAGTAGGAAATAGAAAAATAGACTATGGAGAAATGAAAAATGATTTGGGAGATGTGGGGAGATGTCAAGGGAGAGGAGAAACTGGTAAAAAGAATTAATTTGGGAAATATATGTGTACATTCTACATGATAATTAATTTGTGATGTACTGCAAGTGTATACTAATAAAAAGGGAAAAACAAATGAAATCATGAATTAGACAAGACATTAAAATTTAGATCACAGAAATACAAAGGACCAAAAAGACTGCTATGAACAATTATATGTCAACAAATTGACGAATGTAGAAGACATGAATAAATTCCTAGAAATATGCAATGTTCCAAGACTCATTTACGAAGAAACAAAAGCCTGAACACACCAATAAAACTAAATGAAATCAGCATTCTAAACTGATGATTAAGAAGCTTCCCAACAAAGAGAACTCTAAGACCAATGATTTTATTGGTAATTCTATTGAACAATTAAAGAAAACAAATAGCAGTTCTTCCCAGTCCTTTCCAAAAGCTAAAAAGAAAATCATTCTTAAAAGACTAGAATTACCATGATGTTAAATCAGACAAGAATACCACATGAGGGCTGGAGATATAGCTCAGTGGCACAAGTGCCTGCCTCACAAGTGTAATGTCCCAAGTTCCATCCGTGGTATTGCAAAAAATAAAGGGGGGCGGCTGGGGAGATAGTTCAGTGGTCTAAGGGCCTGCCTCGCAAGTGGAAGGACCCAGGCTCCACCCCCTGTACTGCATGCCATGCCATACCCAGATCCCCTTGCTGTGCTGTGCCAGCCAAGGAAACCGGGCCTGGTGGTCCACACCTGTAATCCCAGAGCTAGGGAGGCTGAGGCAGGAGGGTCACTATGAGTCTGAGCTGCTTAGTGAGACCCTGTACCAAATACATAAATAAATGATTTAAATTTTCTTTTTTAAAAAAGGAATACCACAAACTCAAGGGCCAATATCGCTAATGAATATACGTGCAAAAACTATACCCCTAATACTAGCAAGTCAAATATTACACCATATACTGGAATCAACTCTCAATGATTGAAAAACTAAATGCAAGGCTTAACCTTATAAAGCTACTAGAAGAAAACAGGGGGGAACGTAAGGACCTAAGTCCTTACATTGACTTAGGTAATGATTATTTTGGTACATCTTCAAGTGTGAGCAAAAATAGACAATTTTCAGGCTGGCAAGATAGCTCAGCAGACTAAGTACCTACTTTGGCAAGTGCAGGGACTAGGGTTCAATCCCGGGTCCTAACTGCCACACAGGCCTTGCCCCTGGGCGTGCTGAGCTGGTCGCTGCAAACAGGCGTGGTGGTGCACCCCTGGAATCTCTGTACTGGGGAGGCCGAAAACAGGAGTATCACAAGTGATCTGTGTAGTGAGACTCTGTACCAACTACACTAATGAAAATAATAATAATAATAATAATAATAATAATAATAATAATAATAACAACAACTAGACAAGTTTCGCCAAATTAAAATTTTTCTGCACATAAAACAAAACAACAAATGGAATACAGAGAAAGCCTATAGGTTGGGGTAAAATACTTGTAAATCATGTATTTCCTAAAAGACTAGTATCTAAAGAATGTAAGGAATTCAAATAACTCAGTAGCAAAATAATAAATGCCACTTGATTTTCAATGAGTAAAAGATGTAAATAGATATTTTTCAAGGAAGATATTCAAATGCCCAACAGTTATATGAAAAATTTCTCTGCAACACTATCTGGGAAACACAAATCATTATCCCAATGGTGTATCCACTAACATCTCTTAGAATGACTATTATCAAAAAGACAAAAGATAGGAAGTATTAGAGAGGAGGTAGAGGAAAGAAAATCCTTCCTGCTTTTGGTGAGAATGTGAAATGGTACCGCCAATAGTATAATGGAAAAGAGTACAGAGGTCCCTTGCAAAATTAAAAATAGAGCTATCACCTGATCTAGTAATATTACTTCCAGGGTGTATACCCAAAGGAAATGAAGGGGCCGGGGAGATGGCTCAGTGGAATAAGCACTTTCCTGGCAAGCGCAAGGGCCTGAGTTCAATCCCGGGTTCTGCAAAAAAAAGGAAATGAAATCAGGTTTTTTGTTTGTTTGTTTTTTTGCTTTTGTATTTTAGGGAAGGGTCTACAGGGTGTTCAGGGTCTCACTACTAGATTGGACTTGTAATGATCTGCCTGTTTACAGCCTCCCAAGAGCTGGGATTACAGGCGCGCACCACCATACCTTGTCTCAGTCGTCATCTCAGCGTGCCCTGTGTGTACACTCAAGTTAATTATGGCATTACTTACAGTAGTTAATACATAGTAACTACCTAAATGATGATAGATGAATAGATTAAAATACTAGACTACACACACACACACACACACACACACACACATGCGAAGGAGGAATATTGTTCACAGAGGAATATTGTTCAGTCTTAAGGAAAATTGTTCAGTCTTAATATTCACAGAGGAATATTGTTCAGTCTTAAGGAAATCGTGCCCGGCATGGTGGCTCAGGACTGTAACTTCAGAACTGGAGAGGCAGAGACAGGAGGATAGTTGTGAGTTCCAGGCCAGTCTGGGCTACAAAGTGAGTTTAAAGCCGACCTAAACTGCATAGCTAGACCCCGTCTCAAAAAAACAAAAACAAAAAAAAAGAGAAGAAAATGAAGATGACAAAGAAAAAGAAGATGAAGAAGTCAAAGAAGAGGAAGAAGAAAGAAGAACTACAGATAAGGAAAAGAAGGAGGAGGAGGAGGAGGAGGAGGAGGATGGGGTGGAGGAGGAGGAGGAAAGAAAGAAAGGAAGAAGAAGAAGAGGAGGAGGAGGAGGAGGAGGTGGTGGAGGAGGAGGAAAGAAAGAAAGGAAGAAGAAGAAGTGGACCTCATAAATGTATGGAGGAGCTTGGTGGTTGTCAGGCATTGGGGCTAGGGGAAGATGTTGGTCAGAGAGTACAAACTTGAAGTTACACAGGGTAAGTTAAGCAGATCTCACATACAGCATTGATGACTACAGTTAATGCTGTCTTTCATGTTGGAAATTAGCTCTGAGGGAAGATCTTAAACGTCCTGAAGCGCCCTCCAAAAAAATGGTAACCATATGAAGTGATAAAAGTGCTAATTAGCTTGACTGTTAATCATTTCAAAATGTATACTTTTATGAAGTATCTTCTTTGGGCCAAGACTATAATATCTTCCTTCCTTTCCTCCTTTTAAAAGTTGTTTTGAGGACCAAATGAGATTATTTGGGAGAAAGCACTGAATAAAACCAAATTACGTACAGTTGTTGTTTGGTTTACTTGTGTTGCTCTCTCCACTCTAAGCAAGAAAATTTTCTGAGCTCTTCAGGCATTGGCCCAGGCCCCTTTCTCACCTCTCTGTGCTCTCATAATGCCCTGTTCATAAACACAAACTGGTCCTCTCAGCTTCCTTCACCCCAGAGATGGGCCAGCCTGGGGCGGTGCCTAGCCCTACACCCGGCACACAGGAGATACACTTGGCAAGTGTTTGCAAGTGGGTGGCTTGGGAACTACAGGTAAGGAAGAGGAGGCCTGAGAAAACAAAGCAAAGAAGTCACACATTCCTTCCCCAACTGATGTTTTTTTTTTCTTTTAAGCCTAGTTTTGTTCCATTTCCTAACTATTCACTTAATCATGTAAACAACAGCAGGACCTGAGTTTAGTTTGTTCTACAAACTGTGAGAGTCAGTTCTCTGAGAACTTCTTTCCTGGGAGTGTCTGGGGAAGTCCATGCTACTTTCATTTGGAGAGCTACCAGTCCCTGCCCAGGGCCCCACACAGTGACTATAATGGCCACTGAAAGGGTCATGTCCCCAGGCGGGCTTTACCTGCTGGGACCTGGAGCTGGGAGGATGGCGTCTGCGCAGCCATCCAAGGAAGGGTGAGAAGTGTAATGTGGCTAGATTTTCTGACTCTTGCAGAAAGTTGGCCCCTGAGTTGGAAGTGGCTTAGGGTGGAGAGAGAGAAGCCACTCCCTACTTTGCTAAGCCCAGATGCGGAGTCCGTGAGAAACATTTAATTGTCCACAAAGAGGACATCTCTCACGTTGGCAGAAGATGCAGGCTAATCAGAAGCATTCCCCCCGCGTTCTTCTCTTTGCTGTGAACCCAGCTTGATGGGTACAAGAAGAGCTTCCAGGGCTCTGATCTCCAGCCACGCTGCCCATCCTGAAGTGCGGAATATTCACAAACAACCCAGAGAATTTTTCAGTTGGGTAGTGGAGAGGGAAGTTCCTGGGTTAGCCCACCTTGGCCAGGCCCGCTGTGAACTACTGCCAGGCCCATTTCTCCATCCTTCCAGCCAGAAATCTGTCTTTGTTGGTTCCAGAGCCTTCATGTCTGGGATATAGAGACAGCTGGGCATCTGGTAGACAAACAAATGAAGGTACCAATGAAAGTCTTAACCACGTGAGCAACTTTAGAGTGCTTCTGTCATATATAATAACTTCCAGAGCTCAGGAATGTCAAGGAACCATGATAAACCTTCATGTCCTTTACAAAATGAAGACACCTAATTGATAGTATATTTACTGTACCATTCTGTCAGGAATACCTGAGACTATTCAGGCCTTGGCCAATAGCAGTCCTTTGCTTTCCCTGGCTGATGCTGTATTAAGACCAAAGAGAGACCAGAAGCGGTGGTGCACACCTGTAATCCCAGCGCTGGGGAGGCTGAAAACAGGAAGGTCACTATGAGTGAGGTGCATAGTGAGACCCTGGACCAAATACATAAGACCAAAGATTAGGCTTAAACTACAATTCCTGCCCTGCCCAAAGCTATTGTTATTTAGTATGTATATTTTGACACACCTTTTATTATCTAGTTCCTGATTTATTTTAACTGTATATAAAGTCTTTAAAATCCATTCTGTACTAACTACTAGGAATAAAATAATGGTGTGTGTTTGTATATAATGTATGCACAAAATATATGACACATGCAAGCACCACGTAGAATGCACGCACATACTCTCAATGACGTAAGAAATACAACCAGGATGGCTAGTGAAGAGGACAGGTGGAAACGACACTGGGCTTTGTAACATCACACAGGCTTCTGAAGCACATTTCATGTAACCCTTCCACTTAAATAGGGAACGGCATTTGCACGCACTTTTTTAGACATCCACCGCGGGACAGATGTTTTCAGAAGAATCCAGCGGCATTCCTGGACCTCTGAAGAACTCTCCTTTGCCTGGTGTCAGAGGCAGAAAGGGCGTATGTGGGGGTCCTCTGCCCTCCTCTCAGGGGACACGGTGGCTTCTCAGAAGCTGATGTGCCCAGCCTCCGTCTATTCTAGATCTCCAGCCACTTTTCTCATCGCTAAAAGACAGGTTTGAAGGTGCGCCAGTGCAAATAGAGAGGAAGGAATATATTCTGCTCTTTTCTCCCAGGCTCAGCCACTGACGCCCTCCTTCCTTCTCTCTAAAAGTGCCCCCACCGGCAAAAGCCCACCAGAAGTAGGCATGCTCCGGAAGCAGTCCCCAAATGGCATCTCACTTAACCTTCGGCCTGCGTTGAGCACGAAACTGCATACATCAACCGGATGCGGGGTCAAGGAAACGAGGGCCTAATCCAGCCTAACATTAGAAACCACGTGCTGCCAGAGGTATCACTTGCCCACCCTTACGTCTGCTTGTCCTCATCTCCAAAATCAGGGAGAAGGCAGAGATATCGCCCCCACCGCTGGTCTCTCCAGGGAAACGTGGGCGTTGACTGTGGCCACTAGGTGGCAGTAGGCAGAAGGACAAAGGGCTCTGCCCACTTAGGCTCAGAGAGGCCCAGGTCAGCCTGCAGCAAAGGCTTTCAGCTCCTCCTGGAACACCGGCTTAGCATCAGCATTTGGCCATCTTTTAAGACACAACTTAAA
>NW_004524716.1:62687-64154 GCF_000260255.1 Octodon degus
CTCCCCTTCCCCTCCCCCCTCCTCCCCCTTCCTCTCCTTGCCTCTCCTCTCCTCTCCTGTCTTCCCTGACCACCATGAAATGCACGCCTCTCCTCACCTTGCCTTCTCATCATGCTATCTGTGTCATGGACTGAACCCACTTACACTGTGAGCCAGAATGAATCTCTCCTCCTTTAAGTTGCAGATGTGCATGTTTTGAAAACTGACTACTACAAGACTAATGCTAATACAGCATAACCCTAATAAAAGCTAACCAATGCCTGTCTGATGGAATCTCAAGAATCTCTCAGTAGTGGGACTTCTTCTTCAGGCAAAGACCCTGTGACAATCTGAAAAGATATGGAGGCAGAACTTCTGACGCTGAAGTTGTTTTTCCTGCCTCTGCCTACCTTCTTGGTCAGAGAACCTAAAGGCTCTTAAAGCACAGTTTAAAAACTCTAAATTTATTTTTAAATTAATTATTCTTCTCTATATCTCCAGTTCCTAGAAAAGGTGACTTCCAGGGACAAAGACAAGCCTTTTCAGGGCAGGAACTATGTACCTATCCGCAGCAGCCTGGTGCACAGTATATGCCCATAAACATTTGACTCCTTTGAACAAAACTGAGTTAAATTGACATGACAGGTACTGAAGCAAAATATTATTGAAAGAGACACAGGAAAGTAGCTGTGGAGAGGCGTGACCTGACCAGCACATTATCCTGAAGGACTCCAGGTCATTCTGATCTCTGCTTCAGGGGGGCTGCAACTGGGCAAGTGATCAATAGCTCTAACTTCAGAACTGGATGACTCCCCCATGATATAGTTTCAGTTTACTTGAACGTTCCAGCAGTTAGTATGTACAAATGCTGAAAAACGTATGTTACTGCCATGTTGAAAAATCTTGGAAGGTGCCATGTTATCCAGCTAGACTGATCAAAGAAAGAAGGTGTCCTTAGCCTCTCTGGCAGAGAGCTCACTTCTTTGAGGAGCAGCATGACCATTGCTGGAGAGGGCTTCCTCACAGCCAGCCTCTATCTGGAACCTCTCCTGCACCATATAAATGCACTCCTACCTCTCAATGTCCTTGAAAACTTCCTCCACCCAGAGTCTCTTCACGGCTGTCCTCCCCTGCACAACCGAATTCCTGGAGAGAGCTGCTTATGCTCTGTCTCTACCTCCTCACCTCACACTCTCCCTCAGCCCACCGTAGTCTGTCTTCCATCCTCATAGCTCTACCGACACTGCTACTGACTGGATCAAAGCTGCCTCTATCCACAAAGCCCAGTACTTCGGTTTTGTGGGCTTCTTACTTGAAACTTTTGCCATTCTTGGGGTTTCATTATTTCTCTCTCTTGATTTGCTTATTCCTTCTTTGGGTGCCTCTTCTCCATTCCCTTCTTCTCTTGATCTTCTAACAGTTCTTATATTTCTTTCATGTTACACCACCTTCTCTTCCTGGGGCATCTTACCTGTTCAACTACCAGCA
>NW_004524716.1:65375-78450 GCF_000260255.1 Octodon degus
CTCCTTCTTCTTCTGTATTTTTTAGGGAAGGGTCTACAGGGTGTTCAGGGTCTCACTACTGGATGGGACTCCTAGTGATCTGCCTGTTTACAGCCTCCCAAGAGCTGGGATTGCAGGCGCATGCCACCATGCCCAGTCTTTACTCCTATATTAGCAGTGTTGAAACTATCCTGAGATTACATACTTGATGGTCACTTTCATAAGCCATGCCTTTGTAATGTGCTGGGCTACTCTAGGATAAGGATCTTTAAAGAATGTGTCTTCTCTGTGTGTACACAGGACTTGGATGGTAGCAAGTGCTTAATAATTCATGGAGTAAATTTATGCCAAGTTGGCACACCTACAATTTTCTTCTTAAGGAGTATAATTTGTGGTTGTAGAATTTTGTACTGAAAATCAACACAGTTTGGAATATTCTCTGATATGCATGTCATACCTGTGCCTTTTGAGTTTAACTTGGGAAATGACATAAACTTCAAATGCTCTTCTTATTTTCATAAACCAGTTCTTCTTTGATGATGAAAATGTGGTCTGGTGTATGACTAATTTGCTAATACATTCGTGTTCAACACAATAAAAACGCATCAGATGCTCTATTTTTACAGAATGAGCTACCCACCAGAGAGTTTGGAGTGCAAATCTCTCAATCATGTCTGATGTTTCAGCTTCTGAGTTAGTGTCTTTTTAAATAATTTTTATTTACTTGATACAGGGTTTTGGTACATAGCTTGGACTCATAGTGATCCTCCTGTCTCAGCCTCTCCAGCACGAGGATTATAGGAGTGCTCCACCATGCCTGGTTTCAGAGTCAGCACAGTGCACTGGAGATTTTGGGGCCATGGCATGCAGTACCAGGGGTAGAACTCTGGTCCTTTCAATTGCCAGGTAGGCACTTAAGCCACTGAGATATCTCCCCAGTCCTGAGTTAGTCTTGATGTATGACTACAAAAGTGTCACCTATGTCCATCTTCTGATTAAGAAGCAAATGGTGTCTCCAGAGTCTCTCTCTGGTTTCTCTCTCCTTCATTATTAGATACATGTTACATTCATATGTCAAAGCTTCCTCTCATGCATGTATTTTTCTTTTTTAAATATTTTTATTGAGAAACAAATAGCAATGAGACAGTTTCACAACTAATTACTAGTACATTTTCAATAATTAATGCATTGCATATTGTCTTAGTGGTTATTAATTGTACAAGATACAGAACTGATATCCTGTCTCAAACACTATTAGAACAAACCTCTCTATTCATTGATTTAAGAAAATGGAGCTGTATATCTATCCTATTTTGAGTATACAGATACAAAATGGTCATTCATTTGTATCCCCCTTTTTTGGTTAGTTTTGTCAGAGAAGGGTATTCCATTGTCATTTAAATACTGTAGGTGCATGAATTCAGCAAAATATCCCAATATAGTCAAGTAGTCCCTAATAGTAGTGGGTTTTACATAAGACTGTCAATGTCTGAAGTTGTTGACTTGAGCATTCTGCAGCTCATCATGTTAATATGGCTTTACTTTTTATACTTCATTTTTGTACTTTTCTGCTGGATGATTAAGACCAAGAAAGAACAAGACTTACATAACAAGTAATGTAAATTTTGTATTTGATAAGTCCAGTCAAATCCCTTCAGGCTTTAACAGGAAACCCTGTACCTCAGTTTGCAGATCCTTTGTCAGTGTCAGCCATGTGGATGAGTCACGGCCATTGCTTGACCAATGTACTCTCTGTGAAATCCTGAGAGAATGTTTTCTCTCCATGTGACTCTCCTTAGGCACCCTCTACATCATGGATCATTTTCCTCTGTGGCCCCAAAATCTCTTTGATCAGAACGTTTGGGGCACAATTGAGCTACTTTTCATTGGGCTGTCCTAGGTATGGTGTTCTGGTATCTGTATAGCCCTGGCCACTCTTTGAGCTTTTTGCATGAGACCTAGTATTGATGGCGACATTTTAGAGGTCAACTCCTTCATTTCACGAGCAAGACAATGCAGACCTATGGAGCTATAACACCTTTCCTGACATGAGTAGTGACAAGAGTTAGCCCTTATGATTCACTTCCTGGGCTATGCAATTGACACACATAATTATCACCCCAACTCTCCGGGAGGAAGTATTAGTATTCCTAGATGAAGAACAGGAGGCTTAGAGAGATGAATATTAGGGCATGGGGATGGATTCCAATCTTAGCGTTCTGACTCCAGCATCATCTCCTTTAACCACCATGCACTGCTGCCCAGGCCCAGAGTATATTTGTTTTCCCATTCCTTACAATGCTTTTGTCTTCATTCCTGATGGCAACTCATTTGGCAATAGGTAGAGATGCTGACCAAATAATTAATGAACCAAATAACTTATAAACAAAGTCAACAGTGTATAAGGGAAAACCTATTTAAAACATTAAAAATTTTGGTGTAATTCAAATTATCTGTATGGTGTGGGTGTTCCTATACTGATGTTCTTAGAAAAAGACCCGTCTGTTTTGGAACTAAGAGTCCAGAAGATACGAAACTCTTTGTGTAACTAAGTGGAAAATTCCCTCACAGCTACAAAGTTAAATTAAAAAGGGAGATTGATTAAAGAAAGAGAACACAATTAGTCCTTTTAAAGCAAACTCTTTGTTTGCCTAAGCCAAACAGTGGTCATTTTGGAGCAGAAGTCAAACACCTGTTGCTTCAGAAAAGAAAATTTCCAACCTGGCTTTGTGAAGCTATTGCTGATAAAGGTTGACCATGAAATGTTTCAAATTTGGCATCTGGGCCCAAAAGTTTATCTTCCCCTCCACTTTTTAAAAATATGTGCTCATTCTTTAGCTGGAAATACTGGGTGGAACTCCAGTCTGGGATTCACTCCCCTCTTCATTTCTAAAAGGGACACCGATTTGGGTGTGGCTTCTCTGGACAAACAGGCGAAGGAAGATGGAAGTCCTCTTGTCCCTTCTCTACCTTGGGCTAGCTAACACACCCCCACATTGGATTGGGGGAACCTTTCTCTGCCCTACTGGGCAGTGATTTCTTATTGGAAAATAATTTTTCATAAACCAGGTAATGACTAACCTGAAAAACATTTTTCATGAATCAAGAAATGCTCAGTCTCGACTGGGTGCTTCTTCTCAGCTGAATCTGTTGCATCAAAGGTCCACACCAGCCATCCCCTCATGCTGTCACAGATGGGGGTATCTGGGTACATATTTCTGCCTTGAGAACAAACAATTTGACACAGAAATCCATTCTCTTACCCAGTGATGATGCCCCATCATGGTAACTCCTCCTACCCTGATCATGAGTCCATAGATTTTACCCAGCTCTTTAGGTTAGCTGATCTACTGTCTGGCATTACAGGGATTTGAGGGTCTTCCAAGGCTGAAGGATTTTTTTTTAATGAACTCACCAACTTTAATTTACCAAGAAACAACCCCTCATTCCAAATCAAACTCAGTACTCCTTCACTGTGCCATTAAGACATTTATTCAGTCTTTTTTAAGGCATTAGACTTCATTATAATTAACTGCTTTTTATAAATAATTTTATTGAGAAATAGCAATGAGACAGTTTCAAAACCGATGAGTAGGACAGTTTCAATAATTAATACATTGCATACTTTTGTCTTCTTAGTGGTTATTCGCAGTACAAGATGCAGACATGATATCCAGTCCACAAACACTACTAGAACAAATCTTTCTGTTCATTGAATTAAGAGAAAGTAGCTGTATATCTATCCCAACTATTTTGAATATACGGATACAAAATGGTCCTTCATTAGTGTCCCCTTTTTTTGTTTAGTTTTGTCAGAGATGGATATTCCATTGTCATTTAAATATTGTAGGTGCGTGAATTCAGCAAAATATTCAGGATTTTGAATAATAAAAGCTGTAGAACTTGGGCAAATCGAAAAGAGTTGGCCAGCCTATTTCTAGGTAATTCTGATCTACAGCAGGGACTGCAGACTTCAGCCCACAGGTCAAATTGCCTCACCACCCATTTTTGTAAATAAAGTTTGATTGGAATATATCCATGTGCTATCCATATGCCATTTTTGCTATGGCTACTGTTGTGCTACAGTAGTAGAGTTGAACAGTTGCTCCAGGCACCACATGACTCAAGATACCTAAAGTATATATTGTTTACACTTATAAAAAATTGCTGACTCTAAATAAAATCCAATAATCCAGTCGCTTTGTAGGATGATAGCTCCTCTCTAACTTCACCTCTCCTCTGATGGTTCAAAGTATATTGGTCTATATTAATTACTGAAACTGTCCTACTAACCTGTTTTAAACTGTTTCATTGCTATTTATTTCCCAATAAAATTAATCAAAAGAAAGAGAAAGAAAAAGAGAAAAAGAAAGAAAACTACTTCCTAATTGTTACCCTGTCAGAATTGTGTTCACTCTGTAACACCTTTGGTAGTGGTAGTCCGGTTTGCCTCATTTTATTAATGTGCTATAAAAGATCAAAATTTGAATATGTAGTGTATGTAATACAAAATTGTGGATTGGTGGGACTTAAGTAACCTTTTGTCAGCATTTGAAGATACTGGTACTTAATCCACCTACAGAAGATTTGCCTCTAAATTTGAAGCTGGAAAGTCACTGGAATAAGTGAAAAACAATGCATGGCTTTTTTTTTTTTGGTATATGTGTTAAGAATTGTGTACAAAGTGAATCATGTGTACTGATCCTCAACACGACCAATAAAATCTCAAATATTGAAGACAAAATTTTAAAAGAGGTATATTGGTCTATTCATAACTCTGGAAAAGCACCAAATACTTTATTTATTTCAATTAATTAATTAATTTATTTATTCATACATGCTGCTCCTGCAATGATGCCTGACTACCCACCGCTGGGTATTTTTTATTTCCCACATTTTTTGGGGGGGTAACCGGGGATTGAACTCAGACCCTTGCACTTATCAGGGAAGTGCTTATTCTATTGAGCCATCTCCCTAGCCCCATTTTTCCCACAACAAACCAAGCCTCAGGCAGACCTCTCTCCCAGAAGTCTTCTGCTCCAGGAAGTCCTCCCGGAAGCCCCAGCCTATGCAAATGGAACCTCCTGCATTCTTCCCTATCTTAGCACTCACCCCACTGGGCCAGAGCTGATCATCTGCTTGTTAGTGCTTCCCATCGGTCTATGAGATCCTTCCAGGAAGACACGTTAGCTAATCTACCTTTCTGCCTCTATCCCGTTTTACTCCTAGCATGGAAGAAACCCAGGAAATATTTGTGGAATTATGAATGTATTACGAAGGGATATGAATGTCTCTGGGAGATTTATCTGTTCCTGGCTACCAGAAAAGGCATTGGTTTGGGTGTGGCTGTGGCTGCTCTAGATAAACAGTGAGGATCCCCTTACCTTGGTCAATCGTGGTGTGGGAGAGGTGAAAACCTGGCCCCTCCAGTGTGGAATATGTGGGATATTGACTGGCGGAGTGGCTTTTGTGAGTGTATTTTTCTGGGTCACAGTAAGAGTTGGAAAAAATCTAGAGGGTGGGGAATTTCTCTGAGAATAATTTTTGTTTTCTTGGAAAACTCAAGGGAAAATATGGGAATCCCTTTTTCTCTCCTGTAGTCTGTCTACCTCCCCCCTCCACCTTCTCCAGGCCTACTTGTCTCCAAATACACCAGATGTAATAATTTTTGGAGCAAGCTGAGTTATAATGTGTTTTATGGCTCCAAACAAATAAGCTGGCTTTAAATCAACAATGGCTTCTAAAAAGTATTTGAAGCCATACTCATTTTTCCAAAATTATTTTATTTTTCTTTTAAAATGAGTGTGTGTGTGTATGTGTGTGTGTGTGTGTTTTGCTTTTCAATTTCCAGAAACTCTTCTTGTCCTGATGAATGATTCTACTTTGAGAACTAGGAAAAATCCCAAATGCGGGTTAGTGCAGAGTGCTGGATCTCTGTTTTTCATGTCAGCCTGGGGAGAAAGCAAGGATACCTCTTGAGAAGGAATGCTACCCATGGACAGGAAGAAACCCAAATGCCATAGGAACAAGAGGCCTGCTTGGGAACCTGCTCCAAAGCAAGGTTCACTGGAGTTTATCATACAGATCCAGCTGGGGACACCAAAGAAAATAGCTGGTCCTGAGGTGGGTTTGCAACTTTGTCCTTGTCTCTTCCCTGAAGTAGGCTGGGAAAAGGTGACAGTTGGTGAATGTCCAGACTGTGCCCCCTGGGATCTTTTGTCTCTGTAACTCTCACAAGACAAACCTACTCTTTCTCCATATGGCACAAAGCTGAGGAGATGAGAAAATCTGTAGCAGAAAGATGTTGCTGGAACTCTGGCCTGCACACTTCCCAGATGTTAGATTCAGGGCAAGTTCTCTTACCAAAACCTTTCGTTGCCTTTGATTCTCCTGTAAAGTGGGCAGAAGAGCAGCTTCTATGTCAGAACATTGAAGATGAAATGCATTCACACATGAAAATGTTTTCAAAGTTTCTAGTACCTATCGGGTGATCTAAGACAGACCTGAGATGGCTGAAGCAGAGTTCTGAGAAGACAGGCAGGTCGTGTCTAAGTAGGCAATTCTTCCCTGGTCCAGAGGGCACTGATCTTCTAAAAGGTCAAGGATGCTGGACTTGCATCCAGACTATCTTCTTCCCAAAGACTCCTGCAAACCAAGCAGTAGATCTCTTGACCAGTGTCTCTCCAGGCCCATCAAGGAGACTTTGAGGACTACTGGATATCCCCACTCTATGCTACTCTGAGGGGCTTTCCCTCTGGGCTCCCCTCTCTGTCATAAGCTCTCTTCCATGTTTCATGCTCCTGCAGGATCTTGTCTACCTGCAATGCTTCTATGTTCCCAAGTATCTAAGCCTTCTCAAATCTCATCTTTGGTCCAGTCTTCTCTGGGTGTAGGCATATTCCCTATTCACTGGAAGATCTCCCTGTATACACTGAGACACCCCAAACCCATGTCCAAAACTTAGGTTGTATTCTTCCTCTCTCACACTGGCTTTGCCTCACGTGTTTCCAGTACAAGTCAACGATGTCATTCCCCTCCCTCTTGGCAAAGTCAGAAACTCTGGAGCCATCCTAAGATGCCTCCCCTTTTAGAGCCCTTTCATATGTAGTCAATCACAATGTCATTTATTTATTCATTATTTTTCCAAATATGTACTGTGTGCTTGCTAAGGGAAAGCACTATACTGTGTGTTGACAGCAAAGTAGTGAGCAAAACAAAGACGTTTCCCAACATCCATGAAGACATCAACATTCAACAAATAAATATACAAACGAATATGCACTTATGCATTCTGATAAGCATTATGCAAGAAAGCATAGAGTATCTTAGAGAGTACTTAAAGTGGATATAATTTAGAGTGTGAGACTGAAGAATGTATATTAATAACACATCTTTCCATTACAGATTGTAGAAAGTTTATCTGAACAAACTTAAGGAAAAAAAAAAGTATTGAAAGCCGTCAGGGTAGTTCATGGAAGTAAGGGTGAAGTTGGAATCCAGGTTTTGCAAAGACAGCAGGAATGAATGATGAGATCCAGAGACTGGCTTTCTCTCAGAACACTCTCTTTGTTGCTCTTTGTGTCTGTACGAGTTGGCTTCATTCTCTTCTACTTCAGAGAAATTTCCTCCATATACCAGAAAACATGACGCATAGCTGAGCCGCACTCTGGCCCGTGGACAGAGGGTCTTCCTCACTGCTTCTTCACATGGCAGTCTGAGAAGAAGACTTAACTGATCAGAAGAAGGGGAGTAATAATGCCAGCCCCACCTGGGTCACCACAAGTAAGGGCAGTAGCTTATAGCAGGGAGGGTGAGACAGAGGCTTCCTTAAAGAAAGACAAGAGAGGGACCAAAAATATAGATAATATGTACCCACATAATAATCAAGAAAAAAATGTAAATGGAGGAAACAGCATTCATTCACTGAGAAAATATTTCACTTATACATTTTTTTTGAAAGGTAGCAAATATGTAATGGCTACTTATACGCATCTGGACCTGGAAACAAGATGGTTACTGTCTTTTTCCCCTTGAAGTTTATAAGTACAAAGACCATAGGCAGAAAAACAGGACCTTTCAGAGGACTACGAGGAAGACCAGATAGCTAGAAGATAGAGAACGGGAGGTGAATAACACAAGCTAAAAGGGTGTCACTGAAGGGTTTGATGCTAAGGAGTAACTTGATCTGGTTTATATTTCTAGAATACAGCTTTACTTTGTCAAGGGCTTATAAGAACAAAAGTTCAAAGATACTTGTTGGAAGCCTGGTACTGTAGTACAGGATCCTTTAAAATCAGGGATCAGACAACAGTGCCTGCTAATACCAGTTTAGACTAGGCAGCTATGAAGAAGAAAGGGAACATGAGATACATCTTGGAGTGGAATAAATAATACTTGTTCATAAATTGGGTGTGAGAGATGAAAGAGAGAAAAGAGATGGCTCCACATCTGTGGTTTGAGAAGGTGAGTAGCTGAAGATCACAGTTACTGGAATAGGAAAACTGCAAGAGCATCGCATTACCCTTGAGGAGGGAAGAAAAAAAAATTCCTTTGTTTTGATCTAGTTTATTTATATGTGTATAATTTACACAAATATCATGGTCACATTCATCATTGGAAATTTGTACTCATCCTTGATATATCTGGATTTCTCTTTCTTTTCCCTCCTCTCCCTTCAACTCTCCTTCCTGTCCTTATTCACAAAGCTTTGTTTCATTCGTCTTTCTCATTTCATTACTTTTTCCCTTCCTTCCTTTTCCCCTCCCCCTTTCCTAATTTCTTTTTTACTTCAGAATAATTTCTTCCCATTTCCCATTATCTGTTATAGATTTTGGCCCATATTTACACTTTTAATTTCTCACACCAAGGAGATAATGTTATATTTACATGAATGACAGATTTATTTCACTGAAGACTATGTTCTCAAGTCGCATTCATTTACTTAGAAATGTCTCAAATTTATCCTCTTTTATGGCTTAGTAATATTCTTTTTAATTTTTTTTACTTATTCAATGAAAAAAAGATAAGATAGCAATGAAACAGTTTCAAAACAGGTTAGTACGACATTTACAATAATTAATACATTGCATATTTCTGTCTTCATAGTAGTTATTTAGAGGACAAGATGTAGATATGATATCTTGTCTGAACACTATTAGTACAAACCTTTCTTGTCAGATAGATATATCCTAACAGTCTTGTATATACATATATTTTTTTTCACTACAAAACAGTCCTTTATTTATATCCCCCTTTTTTTATTTTGTTTTGTGAGAGATGGGTGTTCCATTATTGTTAGAGAATCTGTATTTGGAGAAGTCTTTAAAGGATCTTTTCATACTTGATGCCAGTCGAAATATTGTAGGTACTCAAATTCAGCAAAATAGCCTAATATAGTCCAATAGTCCATAATACTAGTGAGTTACCAGCACAACTGGCAATTGTCCAAAGTTGTGGACTTGAGCCTTTTACAGCTCAGCATATTAATACAGCTTGACGTTTTATACCTCGTGGTTACACTTTTCTGCTCGATGGTTAAGACCAAGTTAAAGCATGACCTATATAATTAAAGACGTAACTTTTGCTATCTGATAAGGTCAGTCAAATCCCCTCAGGATTTACCCTGGAACCATGTACAGCACCTTGTGGACCTTCTGTCAGAAGTCAGCCATCTGGATGAGTCACGGCCATTGCTTGACCAATTTGCTCTCTGTGAAAGCCTGAGAGAAATTTTTCTCTCTAGGTGCCTCTTCTTAGGCACACTATGCATCGTCAATCACTTTCCTCCGTGGCTCCATAATCTCCTTGCTAAGATAATACAGGATGTCACAGAAGAGGTTCTCTTAGGTCCTGAGTCCTCACTGACCTTGAAGGGCTAGGGCCAAAATATTGGCTATCTTTTTAGCCCATCTATCTGTCTAATTTTTGGTCTGCAAACTTTAGTAGTTAAACATCCAGAAGAGAAGCTTACTGATATTATTGTCCTATAACAGAGGCAGTTAAGCTCAACATCACTATCTATCTGAATATCACTTACCTTAGACATAAAATGAAACAGCTATTTTCCAACAATCCTGGGTGTTTTAAGACTTAAATCCCTATAGAATGTGAAAAAACAATTACACATTTTTACACAGATATTTAGAAATCAAACCATATTCAACCCAGTGTGGATGCTTTTTGGCAGCTGGGACCAGGAAAAGAAGCTCAGCATAGGAACAAGATGACATGTAGGCCCGGTGACATGGAAAAGTCCAAAGCAGCAGTGCGAATACAAACCAGCAGTTGGTAAATTAGGTGAACCCTCACCGTGCACCGGTACTCACATATGTGGAACAGAAGTGGGTGGGCAACAGCCATTTGTTCTATATCAAATGGCTCAGGGAGAACTCCAGCAAGGAAGACCAGTCCCAGTCCACAAAGCCAGAGGCCAAGAGCAGCCCAGAGCCAGCACGTATTCTACTGTAAATTTGGCTGGAGTACACAGCACATTGCTGAGGTCCAAGTTGGACTTACCACAGAACTGTGGACACCGAAAGAATTTTACTACTTTTCCTTTACTTTGTGTGTTTGAATGGTTTTCCTTTTTCTGTCTGGTTGGGTTATTTCATTTCTTTTTCACTATTTAGTTTTCTTAACCTTTCATTTTTATTTTGTTTTCTTCTAGTTGTCTTTTTTCTCAACTTTGTCTCTTGATTTTATGGTATTTTCACGTGAGTGAACATTATCTCATCTCTTTCTGGTTCACTTCAGCACTCCATTTCTTTCTCCTTCATTCTTTCTCTTCTGTATTCTCCTGTTTTCCAAAACTTAGGAGATCATCCTCCGACCTGCAGCCTTGCTTCTCTGATCTCACTCATCTCTCTTTATCTCTCTCCCCTTAATTCCCCCTGCACAGCCGACAGGGTAAAATCACTCTGAAAAGTAGAAAAAAAATCATTGCAAGTCATGCAAGTTCCTGTATATGTTGGGTTTTGTTATATAACTGTAGAATTTGCTCCTATTGCCAAAGGAATCAGTTTTACTAGTTACAACAGATTGTCGGTAGCGAGGCTGTACCTTGTGGTATGATTTTAAAAATTTTGTTTATTTGTGTGTGTGTGTGGCCAGCTCAGCCCACCAGGGGGCGGGGCTGGCTGGCATGTGGTGCTGGGGGATTGAACCGCAGTCCCTGTGCTTTGCTAAGCTTGTTCTAAGTAGGTGCTTTAGACCACTAAGTCATATCACCAGCCCCATGATTATTGCTGACTACACTACTTCAGCCAGTGTGTCACACCTATTATCGGTTTTTCTCCCTTGTATGACAACACTGGGGTTGTACGGGGAAACAGCCATCACTATAGTCCAATACCAAAGGACTGGGTGCTAGTCAAAGTAGATAGCAACTTTCCATCCTTAATAAATTGGGGCGATAGGTTCTTGGGATAGACACGAAGACCAAGAACCACATCGTCTAGAGGAACGGTCATTTCCTAGTGCAGCCTCCACACTGGTGATAAAGCTATCTACATGAGAAGTACACACACAAAACAAAATTAAATGAAAACAGAAAATGACAAGATGTAGAAGCAAAAGGCAACTCTGGTGCATCAAGGATTAACTTTTCAACACATGTTCTGGGGTTGGGGAGACTTTTATAACTAAGCAGAAAGTTGAAAATGCTGAATGAGAGCTAGTCATGACTCCTTGGTTTCAGTAGTGGTGCATATGTATAGAAATGTCCAAGAAGAGCTTTATAGAGAAAATAGGCATACGGTGAGAGCAGAATACTGCTATGCTTTGGTGAGAGTGATTTTTTGCCAAATTTTATTCAAACACTCAGGAACAGCTAAAAGAGTGAAAAGAAGCTCATAATGAAGAGCAACTTCTGGAGTTTTTCTAGGACTAATCATGTTTACCTCTTTTAGCTTTTTTTCTGAATATATAATGTGCTTCTATCACTGTTTTTAATTTATCAGCACAGAATAATAATCAATGATGTGCTACATTCCTAGACAAGAGTAAAGTCTCCAGCTCCACCTAGATATCCAAAAGAGTGAAGTCAATGTTTTAAGTTCCTAAGTTAAGTTTATTTAATAAATATTCATGACTTTATTTCAGTTGCATTCATAATAGACAGTACTTTTTAATGTCCTACTATTAGGGACTGAATTGTATCATCCCAAACTTCCATATTAAAGCCCAAACTCCCACTGCCACAGTAGTTGAATATAAAAATTTTTAAAGAGGTAACTATGACAAAAGTGGGAATGTGATTCAGTAGGACTGGAATTCCTATAGGAAGAGGAAGAGACATCAGGAATGTGATGCACAGCAGAAAGGCCACATGAGGACACAGTGAAGGATGGCCACCTGCAGGCCATGGAGAGAGCAGTCAGGAGAAGCGTAACCTGAGGACACTTTGATCTTGGACTTACAGCCTATGGAAATGTAAGAAATAAATCTCTGTTCTTTAGGTGACTGAACCTGTGGCATTTTGTTATGACAGTCCCAGAAGACTAGAATCATTTATTTTGTTTTATAACCTTTCCCTTGACTCCTTTTTTAATTCCATACTAATGCCTTTTAAATCTGAATTCTGACTATTTAAAACTGGTCAAACAATTCTTAAGTTATTATGAAAGCAAAAGTTAGAACATCTTAAACAGTTGTTCTTTTCTCACAAAACTCTATTTGTTTATTTTCCTATTTTTCTTTCCTATTGGAAGACTTCCTCAAGTATCTAGACATTAAAATTTGATGAATTTCCTTCCTGTGATTTTCCTTATCTTGTGTAATTTTATGTATAAAGTGATATATAAAAATACTGAGGTAAATACCCCATGACTATGACACTCAAAACTTTTAGAGATTCTAAATCTTTGTATTTGTTTTCATCCATAATACGTGACTGGATAAAGCACTGACTGAGCCAAACATGCTTAAAAATAAGTGGACGTAGGGTTACGGAGGTAGCTCACAGCCTGGGTGCCTGCCAGACCAGCACGTGGATCCGGGTTTGATACCTAGTTCTGTGTGGTGTGCTAGCCCCCAGTGCGCTGTGCCAATGCCAGAACAGCGTGTGGTGGTGCGTACCTATAATTCCATCACTGGGGAG
>NW_004524716.1:78905-82611 GCF_000260255.1 Octodon degus
ATATTTTTAATTGAAAAAAATTTCCTTTGATAACAGTATACATGACTCTGTCTTAATGTTGAATAATGGCAAGAGCTGCAGGGCGGGGCATCATGAGGGTAAACAACTGATACTTTGCTGTGTACTGTACTGCTCAGCTATGAGGCTAGAGGCATAGTAATTTTCTTCCTTTTTTTCCTGTATTTTAAGGAAGGGTCTACAGGGTGTTGAGGTTCTCACTACTAGATCAGACTGATAGTGATTCTCTCGTCCACAGCCTCCCAAGTGCTGGGATTATAGGCGCGCATCACCATGCTCAGTCTCAATCGCCATCTCAGTGTGCCCCAGGGCTGGAGTCCACATTGGCAGGCCCTTTAATCCGCTGAGCTATTTGGCCAGCCCAGTAATTTTCTTCTTAATAAGATCTTTCCAAACTTTGGTGGAAAAGATATAACTCCATTCTAAACCTGTATGAAGGAGATAATGTATCATGATCTAGTGAAGTTTATAAAAAGAATGTAAAATTGGTTTAATTTTTAAAAATAAATCAAGGTATGCTATGGCTTGTGTCTAGGTGTCCCCCCAAAACATCCTGTGGTAATGGGGGGTGGGTTTTAGGCAGGGAGCTGGATCTAGAGTTCGTGACTGATTCATGGTCCAATGTTGAAATTAAGCATACGAGTGCTATATCTGTCCTAAGGTAGATAGCCTGCGCTCAGTATAAGGGACGGGAAAGAGTCTTGTCTCTCTCCCTTTCATTCTCTTTTGTTGCTTTCTGCTGTCTTCTGCCACCATGAAGGCTTACCCCTCTGCCATATGCCACCGTGCCTTGGAGCCAAGCAATTATATACTGAAACCTCTACAAACTGTGAGCTAACTAACCTTTTCCCCCCTGAACTTGTGGGTGCTGGGCATTTTGCTTCAGCAACAAGAAAAGCAACTAAGACAGAATTTGGTACCAGAAGTGAGGTCATTGCTGTGGCTGTACCTAACAAAGTGATTCAGGATTTTTTTTTGGGGTTTTTGGTCTGGTACCAGGGATCGAACTGAGGACGTTGCTCTTGTCAGGGAAGTACTAATTCTACTGAGCTATCTCCCTGGCCCCCAATTCAGGCTCTTGGGACTGGCTTGTGGGAAGAATTTGGAAAGGTTCAGAAATGCTAACTGAAAAAGTAGAACTAAAATGCCTAGGCTGCACTATATGGAAGATTCTAGTCAGAGCTCAGAAGTCCAGAAGACTTATAGAAATCCTGCCAGTAAAGATCAGGCTTGGGAGACTTCTACTAGAAAGAAGGATTATACTGGCTGTTGGATTCCAGATGAGGTATGTTATGGCTTCGAAGAAAGTTTGCCTGCATTTTTCTTGTGTTTATAAACTTTGCCTATGACCAAGATTAAGTGGTAGGCTAGTTAATTTGGCAGAAGGAATTTCAAGGCAGTCTCATGTTTAGGTGGTGGTACAGCTACTGCTGGGGGCTTTTATCCAGATTCATATTGAGAACCAAGAAAAAAGATCCCAGTGGAATGATTTAAAACATTGTAAGTCTGGCCAGAAGGGAAGCTCCAGTACAACTGTGGACTTCAAAGACAGAGCAGTGGAGAACTTGATTGCGAAAAGGAAGAGGGAAATAGAAAAGATGGCCTGAGGACATCACAAGAAGCAGCAGACTCTGGGCATGTGGTGCTAGTTTTAGGCACATGAAGAACACAAGAGTTATGGAGTGAGAAGGCTTCCACCAAGATTTCAGGTCTGGGAGGCCAGACAGTGCGCCCCTGTCAAGGCAGTGTGTGAAGCTGTAAATTTGAAGCCAAAGGTACAGTGGAGACCCCAGAAGTTTGGAAAAGCCAGGAAATCTGAGGAAAACCACAAGGATGGAGTAAAGTAGGCCAAAGAGAGAAACCATGGGAACTGTAACCCCCTGAAGTGCCATAGGAGCGGGGCCACCCAATTCCTTTGGAGCTCACATCTTGCCACAGATGATCTGGGATGCTGGACACAGAACTACGGATCGTAATGTTTGCCCCACTGGATTTTGGACTTGCTGTGGTCCCAATCCTTTATATCATGTTTAAAACTTTTGGAATGGAAATGTCTATCTTGTGTCATTGTATGTTTGAAGTGCTTAGCTTTCTTTTCATTTGTACAGGGGTTCATAGCTAAGAGTTTGCCTTATTTTTCAGCAGTGCCAAAAGTGTTAGGACTTTTGGAACTCTTAGAGATGGGATGAATGCCTTTTGTGCAAATGAATATACATGAATAGTTGGGGGCCAAAGAGTAGAATGTTAAGCCACATGCTAGGATAAAATATTTAGAAATCACATTTTTAAAGGGGGAAGGCTTGTGTTCAGATGTGTAGGGAACTTTACAAACAATAGAAACACAAAAACCTAATGGTTTTCTCAAATTCGTGAAAGGTTTGAATGGAGAATTTGCCAGGAAAAGGTACATGAATAACAAATAGAGGAAAAGATACTTAAAAGTACTTATCATGAAGAGAAAAGCAAATTGAAAATACAATGAAATATCGCTTATTATATACTTATCAATATGGTTATTTAAAACCAAAAACAACCAAACATATCATATAGCAGCCAGGGAATAAGGAACTGGGACTCTCACATAACGCTGGTGAGAATGTGAAATGTGTGACCACTTTGGCCTTTTATCAAAGAGTTAAATTGATATCTACTGTCTGATCTAGCTATCCATTCCCAGAGAAAGTCCATACCAAGACTTGTATACAATTGGTTGCAGCAGCTGGCTTTTCAGTAAACTTTAAAGACTACAAATTGGAAGCAGTGATGGTTTGCTTCTAAAATGGAGAAGAACCACCAAAATAAATGAATCATCAGTGCATTCAACACCATGGATGCATCTTAAAGTCATGATCCTGAATACAAGAAGGCAGACAGAAAATGGTGTATGACTGCATTTGTTCATACTGACCTTTAGAAAATGCAAAATAGACCACAATGACAGAAAGAAAGATCAGTGGCTGACTGGGAAAGGCAAGGTGAGTGAGAAGTCTTATGAAGGGAGACAAGGGAAAAAACGGGAGGTGGCAAAATGGAAATGTTCATTATCTGGATTGTGGTGGTAGTTTCATTTGCATGCCTATGTGAAAATTCACCAAACACGAACATGTTATTCTTCATTTTATCTTAACCAACTATTAAAGTACATTGTATCAATTATGTTTTTACATATAGAAAACGAAGAAGAGACAGGAATATCACTGACAAATTCCCTGCCTTATTGATACTAACTTTATTTACTTTTTATATATATTTATTTTTTATTGAGAAATAAATATAAATAAGACAGATTCACAGCTGATCAATAGGACAGTTTTGATAGTGATGTTAACTTTAAAGGAGAGTAACATGAATACAAAAATAGCTCTTGTAAACTTGAAATGGAAAGTAAGGGTAGGCTGCTGCTCCTCACACCACCCCTTCCTTCTCTGGCTCCTTTTCTTCCAAGGCAGTTGCTGTCAACTAACTCCAGGGCTGGGCCGGGGATGAGCTTTGGTCTTCATTTACCCCAAGGACACTTCAAGGGCACACAGGCCAAATATCCCTTGACAACTCTTTACAGGCTTGAGTCATCCCAAAGCTTATCCAAACATCTTTTAACATTCTAAATAGTCCAGTAAAAATGACTATTTATTAGGTATTTTAATAAAGATTATTGTAGCTGTTATTTTAATTTTAGGTCAGAGGTACC
>NW_004524716.1:82751-88406 GCF_000260255.1 Octodon degus
TATATATATTCCCACTGTGTGCTATCCTCTTTCATTAGCGGACACATAATATTTGCACTCATTTTATAGATCTGAGAGCAGAGTTATGTCATTTCATACAAACAAAGAAATAAAGGTGTTGGGGCCTCAAGAATCAGACAAGTGCCAGCCAAAAGCCTAAAGGATGGGAAAGAGGGGCAGGATGCTTGAACTAGGGTGGGGTGGGAACCTAGCGTGGGTACGAGGGCTGACCTCCCAGAAGGAGGCAGAGAAGTGCACAGACTGTTCATGCTTGTCCACTACTAGTCTGTCCTGCATGTTTCTTCAGGGGAAGGTCCTGGTACTCAGGTTTTCAGGCAGCAGTAGAACCCCAGGGTCAAGGAAAGGAGGAACTCTCCATCTTTGATTGTCTTTTGGATGTCAGGCATCTTGCTTGGCACTTCAGAGCAAGGCTTGGAATAACTAGGATGGCCTGGGCTTTTTACTGGTCAGGAGCTGACTCGGAGACAGGGTGCTAACTCTGAACAACTCTGGTCTGCTCTACTCCAGTACACAAACTGGGGTACCAATGTGGGTTCTGGCTGACCACAAAAGAGAAAGGCAGAGAGGTGAAGGGAGCCCATGCTCAGCAGAGGCTCCAGATGCTGGGTCTGCTCTCCACTGGCCATAAGTACAGGAGACACAATGATGACAGTAGAGGAACATGAGCAGATCAGACTGCATATCCTAGGGAGCTTATTTGGAGGAACTGGAAAGAGAATTAGGACAAGCAGGTTGCGGATGATCAAAGTGGGCTTTGATTTCCTCACCTGACAAATGAAGCAGGCCTCATCCATCCCGTGACAGAGCTGCCACCCTGAGCTCAGCCTCTTCCTTCCATCTGACTCACACCCCCAAGCAGCTGCTGAATAAGCAGAAGGGGGTCCTACTCAGTGACTCACTAAGCGCATCTCACAGAGAGGCTTGTCACTGGAGACCTGGTGATACAATGAATGCCTAGAGGCATCCAAGATTTTTTTTTTTTTATCTGCTTGTGATTCATCCTTGCTCAGAATATGAAGCCCATTTTTCCTTATGGGAAACCTGAGCAAATTTGTTATTGGTCAAAGACTTCTAAATTCGCTATGAGCCCAAGAGCAGAGCCTACCTTTGCCTGGGTCCTGGGCCCTCTGATAGGTACAGCATGGAGGAGGCTTGGTTTCTACAACCCCCTTATCTCCCTGCAATCATCTGAGCTTTTTTGGCCTCAGAGAACAAAGCACTCTCCTCACTTCAATCTGAGAAGACACCAGCATTGTTATGGTTTGTTGTTGCCCCAAAGCCTCATGCAGCCATGGGGTGGCTTCTGAAGTTTGTGGTTAACTCTTGATCCAATGCTGGGATTATGGGTGTGAGTGCTACACCCACCCTGGGGTGGGTAATCTGCATACAAATAGAAGGAAGGGAGAGAGGCTTGCTAGCTGCCACAGCTGTTGCTTCTCCCTTTGCTCTTTGCTATTTTCCGCTGCCATGAACTGCTGCCCTCTGCCATGTGCCACTCTGTCTTAGAGCCAGCTGAGTATGGACTGAAACCTTCACTAACTGTGAGCTAAATAAATATTTCCTTCCTTAATTTTGGGTGTTGGGTATTTTGTCCCAGCAATGAGAGAAAAGTAACTGAGACAAAGGCTCTGGACAAGTAGCAGAATCATCCTTCTTAGGCCAGACCACAGTGGACTGGGCAAGCAGTTCTTTACCTTGCTGCTGGTGTTCTTCTGTGCCTGCTCCCTTTCCCTGCTTCCACTTTCCTCACTCTGCTCACCACCTGGGTCACCTTTCTGCTGTGGCCCTTATTTCTAAGGCCTGGTAAGAGTGAACAGCCCCCCTGAAGAGAGATTGGTAAGAGCAATGAAGGGACTACTCACAGGCATCTGGGCAGGGCCGTGGGAAACACCTAAGGATGAGCGGGAGGAAGGGCTGGTACAACCCTCAGGCCCGAAATGACAGAAAGAGAAGCACATTATCTGAGCCCATGAAGCCTGTGCCATGGGAAAGAGGCTGCCTACTAGGGGAACATGGTATTGCCAGGACTGCAGCAGGGCGAAGAGGGCATGGTAATGCCAACGTCCTGTCTTATTCTGCTCTTCCATTTACCTCATGTACCTCCAACTGGCTGGGTCCAAAGGAAAACCAGTGGGCAATGGAATCCAAGAATGGCCGTCCATTGGGATCGGCCTCCCAGGAAAAGATGAGAACGGATCTGCAAGGAGAATCTGGCCCTCTGGATTTGACCCAGAGTAGTTTCTTCTAGTCCATGGCTCCCACAACCCCAGACAGCATCACTGACAAAGAGTCTATTGCCTGCCTACGGAAAGAGGAAGGAGGTAAACAAAAACTGGTGCTTAGAAACCCAAGGTCAGGCCCTCCATAATGAGGTCCATTGCTAAGCAGAATCCCATGGCATCGGATCACAGGTTGGCGATTTGGGGGAACACCATAGGGTGCACTTCAGTCTTGGGCAGAAGCTTGCTGGCATAAACCACCCTTCTCAGGCACTCTGCCAGTCCATCTGAACTCTGGGAGGGCAGATTTGTGACAGATTTGGGGTTGAGGGGCCCTCTAGTGCTAAAATGGTGGTAACACACCCACCTCCCCCTTGAAGCATGCCCACCCTTAGGGCTCCCTTCATTGCTGGCACAGTGGTGGGATCGTGTCCTTGGAGAAAATGAGCAGGCAGCTTAGAGCTTCTGGAAGGCCAGGAACAAAGCCGGGTTACAAGGATGAGAATGAACTATCCTTTCATGTGCAGATGTTGTCATAGGCCAGCAACGTCAGAACCTCTCATGGCAGTGCTTAGCCTACAGATAAAGCACGAGAAGCTGACCCCAAACATCAACATGGACAAACTCATGGAAAAAGAATAGAAGGCAGCCATTTGCAGGAAAATAGATGCACGTGCAGACCGTCGTGTTAATGGAAAGAGATCAGTTGCACGGGCTTCCACATCACACAGCTTCTCTTAAATGAGGGACCCAAATTATAAATAAAGAGCAAAACGGAAGGCAGATAGTAAGTAAATATATGCCTGGAATAAAAGGTAAATAACAGAATGTAGGAAGATGGATCCTTGCCAAATGAGAGGAGGATCAAGAGATGAAGGTGGCCTGGAGGGAGGAGAGGCAGGGGATGAAGAGGAATGAATGTGTGTTACATCCATGTACCAGCTCCACACGAGGGATGCATGTAGCATGTAACTGTGAACTTGCACTAATAAAAATAGAAGTTTTAAAGAAACTGCATGAACTGCAAGAAAACAGAAAAACTATTCAGTCCTTTCTCAGGTAACCCCTAACAAGAGATTGAAGTCATTTTCTGCCAAATCAAATAAAAAGGATTTTTTTTGTTGTTATTTATTTCTCTTTTTCTTTCAGATGTTGGAGAATATAGCCTGAAAGACATTGATTGCTTTGCTTTATTGAGGCTTCCTTAATGATGTAGAACATGGAAAGTTTTACAAGTGGTACATGTGTACTCAAAGTGTGTGTAATTTTCCAATCTTCTATATCTTTGTATATTTTACCGCTTTTGTTTTTGCAGTACTGGGGATTGACCTCAAGACCTCTGAATTGTTCTGCCTCTCCAGCCCGTTCTATTTTCATTCTGAGACAAAGTCTCTCTAATTGCCCAAGCTGGACTTGAACTTGTGATCCTCCTGCTTCAGCTTCCTGAATAGCTGGGATTACAGACACATTTTAAAATTTTTATTTATTTTTGTCCTATCGTTTTCTGAGACAGACATGGGAAAATCTCCAAGTGTAGTTTTGGCTTACCTGTTCCTCGGTGCACTTCAGGGCAGCTTCTGGTTTTCCTTGTTTTGATGTTTAAGGACACAGTTCTCGTTGTTTCCCACCTCACACCCCAACCCTACACACCCCTGCCTCGTGGTCTTCTACCCAGTGTTCAGGCTGCTGGTCCTTCTTTCCAGGAAGACTTCCATGCAGCCTCTGCGCCTTCACCACAGCCTCTGAGCTTTGCAGAATTTGGCTTCTGCTGTGGTCTCCGGGCCCCGTCCCGACACTCCCGTCTTGCCATACTCCAGCCCCACTGTCCTCCTGATACCTCTGGAGATTCTCACCCCAGACCTGGTCGTTAAAGTTCTCCACGTCTGGCAAGTTGTGTCCGGGCTCACTGCATCATTCCTTGATCTTGTCTTGCTGAACTCCATTCAGATACCTTCAGAAAGTTCCTCCAGGATCAAGTCATATCACCTAGTTTTTATTCACCACTTTTATTACACACTGTGATCATTTATTTTATTTGTTCTTGTTTTTGTTTTCATTTGTTTTTGAAGTTGTGGCTGTTTCACAGGCTGGCTTCTAACTTGCGCTCCTCCTGCCTCAGCCTTCTGAGCTGCAGGGATTACAAACACACAAATTAGGCCCAGCATATTCATTTATGTTTTAGTGTTCTACTTCTGCTCCGGAGCGTGAACTCCTTGAGGACAATGATTTTGTCTGTTCTGTCTACCTCTGTATCCCTCCTCCTGAGAATGATGCCTGGTAAAGAGCAGGTGCTCAACAGAAATTGTCAAGTAAATAGAGGCCTGAATAAATTAATAAAAGGGGAAAGAGCTACTGCAAATCAGCAGAGCGAGAAAATTGTTAGATGCTCCTTCTGTGCTTTCTCTCTTTTAGATACTCAGAGTAACTCCAGGAAAGTTAAGAAAGCATCCATGAGCACAATGTTCTCAGCTGGCAGAACCTCTTTGGGCATCCACATGTGGCCTTGTGAGATGGGAAAGAGCTGACAGGCATGGCTTCAGGAGCCTCATCAGTGGTGCTGAGTGGAGCATCGTACAGCGGATTTTAAAGGCCTGGTGTGGCTAGGTCTTAGCCTCCTCGTTTCCACCGGGAGGGAAAGCAGGTTTATGGGAAGAAGTAGAGCTGGGCTGCATCACTAAAAGGTGGCCCTTGCAGTGGGACAGTTCCCAACCTTGTGGCAGGTGGAGAGGAGGTTGCCAGGCACGCGGTCTTCAACAAGAGCCAGAATGTGAGAACTCAGGAGACCCATGTATGAGTTCTGGTTTGTTTGTTCTTATTCACATATCAGAGCTGGCAAGTTCCTTTATCTCTTCAAGCATGTGCTATTCAGTACATGTCAGGGAAACGTACACCTGCTAACTAACTCCCAGATCTGGTAGAGGCCCCTCAGGACAGGACTGGTGCAAAGGAACCCAAAATGCTGCCAGATCGGAGCTAATTTCTATAAGGGTCAGCCCCGGGCATTCTGTTTGAGAGGTGTTGCATGGATTTCAGTCATGCAAAGCATGAGCTTAATCGTGGTGCTTTGGAGACCATGGAGCTGAGGCCATCTGCCACCTTCCTGCTGGCGCATGCTTTGCTCGGCTCAGCGGGGTCCTCTTTGAATGGTTATCATATTCAAAGGATTTTTTTGTATTGCATGAAATATAAGCTGCAGTGGATTTTGGCCATTAATCTTAATGTTTCTAAGTTCTTTCCAATCACTATAAGGATTTTATAAGCACTTTATGCTTATAAAACACTGCTCTGGCTCTTATGTGCTGTTACGCTCTATGTCAGTAAGAGCAGCCCAAGTTCTGATTTCAAGCCTTGTGTTCCGACAGAGAGAGAGAGAGAGAGAGAGAGAGAGAGAGAGAGAGAGAGAGAGAGAGAGAGA
>NW_004524716.1:88506-120992 GCF_000260255.1 Octodon degus
AGAGAGACAGAGAGAGACAGAGACAGAGACAGAGACAGAGAGAGACTGAATAGCTGTGGATGAGAAAGTCCATTCAGACTGGCTTGATTCCAAGCAGAATCTTGGGCCACCTAAGAGTGGCATCTAGTAAGCATTTGTGCAGCTTCTTGGAGTGAGTACACTCAACAGTTGGCTTGCTTCGATGCTCTGTGATTGGGTGATCCCTAGTCCAGGAACACATCACTGCAGCCAAGCCCGCCTAAGAATGGCATCACAGCACCTAGCTCCGATCCCAGGGCTCTAGAAACACATGAGCTCCACTCCAAGCTCATCCTTCTGTAGTGTACTCATTTAATGCATGGTTATCAAGAGCACCTGCTCAATCCCTGAGGAAGCCTGAGGCAAGGGTGGACAGACTGTGTCTGAAAATGTGGACTCTGCAGCCACATGGCTGGGATTTAAAATCTGGCTGAGCTGCCCCAAGACCCTGAAGAAGAGGCTCTTCAAAGACCAGAGACAATTTCCTTTTATCTTAGCTCCACAAGTAGACTTACTTCGCCCCAGACTCTTGAACTTTTTGCCTTATACACACTGGGAATTTTGAAAATGGTTTTGATTTCTCTCTTCCTGTTGATAATAATAATAATAAAAAAACCTCAGAGCTAACCATGCATGAGGCTTATCTCTCTAAACAGGACTTCACAGAGAGTACAGTATTCTGTTACCAGTTTCACTGTCAGCTCCGCTCTACTGTCCTATCTTATGCCCTCCTTGACTTGTTTGAATTTCTTTATAGAGCTTCCCTTTCTTGATCAGGGCCTTCATTTGACCTGCTTGGTCTGCATTGCTGCAGCGTCTTCCCGGAAGTTGCTGTCTAGCCGGAAGTCAGCTGAGGGGGACAGCAAGCCCAGCTCCACCATTCCAGTGTCACCTTGGCAAGTTGCTTTGTTCCTTGACAACAAAGAGCTACAGTGAGGCTCAGACGATGCATATTTAAAGCACTTAGATTAGTGCCTGATATGTAGGGTGTTGGCTAACTCAGTTACTATGAAAATACCATGATAGGAGAGTGGCACCTAGTTCTAGATGTGCCCCCATCCCTCTCTAGGCTCTCCTGCTGCCTCCTGTGACAAAGAAGGAACTCACTTTCAGGAAATGCTGACCTCGAGACCACTGAACTCTGCATCACGCTGTCTTCAACTCAGCTGCTTTTAGCAAGCAGGTATGGTCAGAGGTGTGCCATCACCAGGGCTAGTGTGCATTGAGTCACACCTCCAGCTTGCTGTCCCCACACCAGATTGCTTGTGCTAGTTTGAATGCCCAGTCCTGGTGTTCCTCAAGGAGTTGGGGGTGACTGCCCCGACAGGAGGACTCCTAATGCATGGGTCTTTTGGTTCACACACATAGACTCCTTTCCTCTGCTTCAACACCCTCTAGGTGGGCCACAGCCAAAATGATGTCCATGCCTGCTGCACACAGTCCAGGAAAGGCACTGCCCTCCACTAGCTCTGTTTCTTCCCACTCCTGCCTTGGTGAAGTGTTTCCTCATGGTCCTCCATCACCTTTTCTGCCCTCTGTCCTCAGCCAGTCCTACTCAGGTCTCCACACAAACCTTAACTATTCTCAGATTCCAGGAAAAGAAGAATCAACTCAGCCTTTTCCTCCCTAGACCCTTGCAGGTTTCTGCCTGCGAATAACACCTGCATCCAGGTACAGTAATACACGTCTATTCTCCTAACTACTTGCAAGGCTGAGGCAGGAGAATTTCAAGTTGGAGACCAGCCTGCGTAATTTAGCAATACCCTATTCCAAGTTTTTAAAAATGAAAAAAGGCTGGGGATGGAGTTCGGTGGGAGAGTGCTTGCCCAGCATGCATGAGTCCCTGCCTTCAATCCCCAGTGCAGAGTGGATGGGTGGAGATAGATACACGAAGCTGCAAGGAAAGGCAGCCAAGACTCCAGTCCCAAAAGAAATCTCACAGGAGTGATGTCTAGTCAATGTCATCACCACCCCAAGCATCACAGCAGCAGGCCACTACTCAGACAAAGCCCCTTGGCACCAATTTCCCTAGAAGCCCCGTTTGCTGAGCCATGCACAACCCATCATACTTTCTTTACTTTCAACACCTTGCAATAGCCGCCATTTTGATTGCTTTCCAGTCCCACATTCACCGTTCTCTTCAGATCAGTAAGTCTAAGACAAGCTAGTTGTAGACCTCAGAACAGGTTACTTCTGAGCCTATCTGGTGATGCCTACAAATTTATTGGCTCATGTACCCAGAGGCAGGAAGAAAAGACTAGACTCAGAAATCTCCACAGGAAATGAAGGGCAAGAGCCTATTCCACTCAGGAAGTGAAAAAATAGATTCAGAACCAGGCTCTCAACTTAGGGTTACCAGATTTAGCAAATAAAAATGTAGGATGTCCAGTTAAATTTGAATTTCAGGAAAACAATGAATGCTTTGTTCACTTAAGTATGTCCCATGCAATACTTGGGCATCCTGTATTTTATCTGGCAGCTCAACCCTAAAGGCCCCACCAGCTACTGTCACACCCACTTAGCACTCCCTGAAGCCACAGAACCACATATCTACTCTGCTTGGGTTTTTATTTCACAGCCTAAGTGCCTGAGAGGTGGCCGCAGGTCACACATGGCCTTTGTGCTGGCTATGTGAATGGGAACAACACAGCTGGGAGGTAAACCAGAGTAAACAGCCCTGGGCTGGAAAAGAAAAGGACAGTTTCCAGGAAGAGATTCAGAAGAGAAGATGCAGGCTCCTGCTTTTACGAGGAGGTCCCGCCCAGTGTGCCTGCCACTGGCTTTAATGGCTCGCATGTGTTTTTCTTGGAGGAACACATTGGAAGCCCTGCTCTGGGGTGTGTGTGCTCTCCAAAGGAATGGGAAGCCGTCTCCCTCAGATGAGTATTTTATAGAGTGGGTTCATTCCTCTAAGCTCCAAATGTGTTTGTTCCCCAAATGAAAGGAAAAGGAGGTGCAAGCTGGAAAAGATGGCCAGCCCAGAAGTCCAGGAAGATGCTGTCCAAGTGGGCCTCAGGAGCTGCTGCCTGGCAGGCAGATTGCCCCTAGCAGAGAGGCACGGGCAGTGACCTGGAGCAGACATCCAGGAATGGCCTCCATGCACCTCAGGAGAGCCCTGTAGAGATTTCCAGTATTTCCAGAAAAAGAACAATAATAAAAATATCTTATACTTCAAAGCTAAAGAAGCATTTCTGCAGACATTCTCTCATTAGGCTCTTCCCATGACCATGTAAAATGAGGAGGTCTGGGACAGAAAGGAAATATGTGAAAGTATACTAGGACTTGTTTTAATTGTGCATGGGATGACATGGAAATGGCTGTCATGAAGGGAACAGTTTATATTCACAGATCGCCTAGACTGGGAGGCGTGGCACACTGCGCAGGACCACGTGGTAAACACCACTGCTGGTACAGACACAGAATCCGGGGACTTCAGAGCTCAGAGCCAGGATCAGGATCATTCAGGGATGGAATGGTGAGGTAGGGAAGGATGCTGAGTAAGTTTGGGATTGGTAGTTGGATAATATAAGCAGGATTAGGTGCACAGAGGTGGTCTCTTTTTGCCTGCTACCTGGGCCTGGAGTGGTTTAAGGCAGGGGCAATATTGGCATGATGTGTGAAAGTTTAATACAGGAGGTGGTTGGAGAGGTGGGCTCTGTTTTCTGGGTTTGCGTATCAGAGGCATGCTCTGAGGAGAGCCATTTGTTATGTCCAGGAGTTATGTATCCCGAGGAGGGGAAGTGTCTCTAGTAAGGTCCCAAACACTAGTGTGTTGAGAATACAGAAAATATGGCTGAGAGGCTAGAGAAGAATTTGCCCAAAAGTATAAGGCTGATGAAGAACAGAGCTGGTGCTCCTGGCTGCCATCTAGCATGATGTCATGGCAGTCAGGTGGCCTGTTGCTCCTCTCAGGAAATGTCAGGCAGACCCACTACCTAGAGGGCCCAGCTCTCTGGGCTCCCAGAACAGGTCACAGGATTCACAGTGCTGAAGGATGCCTATTGTCCTGCTCATGAACAGCAGAGATTCACTCCCTGCCTCTGACCCTGCTTCCTTCTGACAGGACTGCTCACCTCAGAAAAGCATGGTCCTGCTTTGACAGGAACTGGAAAGAAGAAACCAGGAGATTTGGGGGAAAAGTGATGCAAAGGCCTTGCAATCTCACTTTGAAGCCATTGCCCAGATTGCAGGAACGTTGGTCTTACTGCAAAAGTTTCTACCTGGGGAGACACAACAGCAGGAATGAGAAAGACAGATGAGAAGCCAAAAGCTGGGCTAAGTGGTTGCTAGTCTACCTGACGGGCAAGACTAACTTAATACACAACAAAATGATCCTTTATTTATACTTTTGCAAAGTTTGTAACACTTGACACAAGGTTGCCTAGCGACTAATAGCTGGCCTGAACCAGACAGGATGTTTTCCTCAGGACTGAGGTAGCTTGTTTGCTTTAGACACTGAGGTCCAGTCCCACCTACACATATTTGATCAATTTCTTAGCTTCCTGTGGAACCTAACACCAGACTGCATCTGCTACCTGGGGCTTCCTGGTCTCCCAGGTTTTTTTCTTCTACCCACTATTCTCTTAATTTTCAAATATCTTTTGAGGAGCCGGGGATGTAGCTCAGTGGCAGAGCTCAACGTTTTGAGTTCAATTTCCAGTATTTTTCAGATTCTCTGGCAAATACTAAAAATGTCTCTCCTCCAGGAGTACTATGACTTCCTCAGTACTGTGATAGTTTGTGTTCTCCTGATATATTGTTACTTCACAGAATTTTGTATGCTTGTGCTATTTCCTAACTGATTTCTTCCTCTAGAAAGCAATAGTATAAGGGCAAGTGTTGTGTCTCCATGCATTTATTAGTTCAACAACTACTGATTGATTGTACTGTGTGTTGGTAGACTAGATATGTTCCATTCTGGGGACACAAGATGTTGTAAACAGATCAAGCTTACAGTCTTTTAGGAGGGGCAGATTTAATCACATAATCATACATATAAAAGCAAAATGATAACTACTAATTATTACCCTGTAATCAGTATTATCAATGTTAAGAGATCTTATAATAATAGGAAGATCAAAGAAGTATGAATATTAGAGAGATGCTTCCTTTGGGGTCGATGTTATGGTGGAGCAGAGATTCTGAGGCCAAGAAGGGTTAGCTAGAGATGGGAGTATTGCCTGAAGAGTTAAAGACCTACTTTATTTTAGGAGGGAAAGTAGCATTTTACATCCAGGGTTCCCCATAGTGGTAATTTTGCTGCAAGAGACACTTGGCAATGCCTGAGGATATCTAACCATGCCTGAAGATAAAATCAAACCCCCCCTCCAAAAACAATGTATACATACTGCAGGGAAAGAAAAACTGGTATAAATATCTTAATACTAAATGTATTGAGACATCATGAGATTAACACGAGTCACCTTTAGCCTCTACAATGACAAGAGGTGCTCTAGGTAGTGGCCATTGACTTCTGGACATTTCCTAGCATGGCAAACTGCTGCTTGGGTAACCACGATCATTGGTATTGCTGCGCATGCATTTCCAATTTCTTATGTAAGGGCCAGCAGTGTAGTGGGTTTTCTGAGATGTACGGCATCCTCTAGGGTTTCCCACATGAGAGCAACATCATCCGTTGAGAAAACAACATGCTACTTTTCTTTTCCTGGAGTGTGCATACATTTTTTTTCTGGCAGAATATATACATGGCACAATCCTCCACAACAAATAGCTAGCAACAAAAGCCTGTTTGTAATGGCAGTGATAGTTCTCTGCGCCCCGACGGCCTTCAAGTGAGTGCTTGGGAAGAGCACAAAATGAAGTTCAAGAGTGTGGTGTAAGCAGAGGATGGAGACCCTGAAGGTCGTGTAGATATGGTGACATAATCAGATTATGATTTTGGTAAGGCCAGTTGAGCTGCATGGTGGAAGACAGAGCAGACAAGAACAGAAGTGGAAAGACCTCATAGAGGACAATTGTAGTGTCCTGTTGACATGTAATCCTGGCTTGGACCAAAGCTTGAGCTAAGACAGAGAGCACTGCATGGATTCCACAGCCATCTAGAAGGTAAACTAGTAGGGCATAGGGTTGGAGAAGAAGGAGGTGCCCAGTATTCTGGGTTTCATATCCAAGTCGGTGGAAGTAATATCCAGCAAGTGAAGTTGTTCATCAGCATGTAGAATCCTCTAAACAAATGGAGGCACAGAGATAGAGCAGCATGCTCAGATAAAGGCCTTTGGCCAGTACCAGTGCCCAGGAAGTTTGTCTTTGACATTCTTTACTGTTCGGTCTGAATAATGGTTCTGTGGGAGAACCAGATGGGGAATGAGGTTTGAGCCAAGGTGCACATAATACTGAGCTTGATGAGTTCAAAACTAAAATAGAGCTGAAGGTGAGACCATTCTTCATAGCTGTGTCCTCGTGGATCTGAAGAGCCCCATCATTAGGAGCCTCCTCAGTATGAGCAGGCTAGTGATCAGTGCATTGTTCACAGAGTGGCAGCGACCAAGTATCTTCAACACCTTCCACCTGACACCAGGTCTGCTGAGACAACTGAAGGATAGACCCTACCTCTGGGGACGTCCTAGTCCAGGAAAAAACACAAGATCTTTTAGGTACTGCAGCTCCACTCAGCCCCAGATAAACTGTTTTTAGCATCTATCCTACTCACCTGACGGCCTGAGAGGGCAAAGTTTATTATCTACAGGGAAGTTTTTCAGGTTCCCCAGATTCTGGGAATTCTACTATCAGGATATCTGTATCCAAGCAGCAGCAGCACAACAAAGAACAAGGAAACAAACCCCAGGCCTGTGTGCATCTGCCCACAGGGATTTCCACCCCTGATGCAGTCTACTCACTCGGCCTTCTGGGGTTTATTCTTTATACTGGAGAATCATAAATCCTCCTACTACTTCCTAGGGAGGCTAAGATGAGGAGCTCAGCCTCAGCTACAGAAAATAAGCTCCTTGAAACTCTGCCTCATTTGTGTGACTGCCAGAAGGTCTAAGACTGGACAATGGCCCCTACATTGTTGTATCAGCAGGCCCAGGGCTTAGCTGTTGCTTACGACAATGAGAAATCCTAGTCTCTCTATGGGCTAGGATTCCACTGCACAGCCTGTCTTGTTTGTTTGTTTCAGAATAGTCTGCTCAAGTCCATCTACATAATGTGTAGGACTCAATGCAAAATGAGAATGCAGAGCTTGGGACCCAAAGGCAGTGCCCTGAGCAAGCACAGGCCCACTCTGCATGGTGAAGCAGCCATAGTGGTGGTAGTGCTGGTGGTGGTGGTGATGGTGGCAGCGGTGGTGGTGGTGTTGGTTGTGATAGTGGTGGTGGTGGTGGTGGTGGTGGTGGTATGGGAGTCCAAGGGATGGCAGGACCCTCCACATTCTCCCTCAACAGCCAGTCACCCACATGGAGGAGCAGTACAAAAGAGCAGAAGCAGATCCAGGGGAAGTAGGCCAGCTCCAACAGTGCAGGCAGCAGCAGCCACATGGACTCAATGCAAAACGAAATCGTGGGCCAGACAATTCCCAGGGAATATGTTATAGCAGACCCACTATTCCTGAGGCAGGGAAGAGGAAGTGATCTCTGAAAAGTGGCTCTTTCTCATGCCCCCAGCTTCTAACATCAAATCCCCAAATTGAGGATCATCCCTCTCCCTTCTCAGGCCTCACACTACCCTGCTGGGACTTCTCCCCCTGCCTGAAATTTTGTTCTGGCTGTCCATTTTCATTCTTTACTTAATTAAACAAATGTTTATTGAGTGCCTATCTACCTGGCATAGCTCTAGTCCTCAAGGCTATGTGCTGATGCAGCCTTGCTGATTAAAATATGGAAAGTTTCTCCGACCAGATGATAACTACTAGCTACTGCCCTAGGTTGTTCCGTACTGCTTCCTTCTAATCTGACCATTCCAGACCCTTGCCAGACTCCAAGATTTCCCTAAGATCCTGCATCTGAAAGACCAGCTTTCAAATCCTAGGCAGCGCTAGGTCTGCTTGGCTGGACATACAGGTGAGAGGTCTCCTAAGTGTTCATCAAGACCCCTTACAGAGTGTAGCACTGAAGCAGAGTGAAGTGAGAGAGCAACACGTGAAGATCGGAGAGGCTTCTAGGCAGGAGGAACAGCAGGAGCATGAGGCCCAGAGGTGGAAGCAAGGGCCGAGTTCAAGATATGAAGAGGCCTCTGTAACCAAAGCAAGAGAAGAAGTAAGGTCAGGAGGGAGCCGGCGGATACACACTGAAGGCAGTTTCATTGTGTGATGGAAAATCTAGAAGGGTGACAGGAAATGATTTACGTTTTGTCAGGGACTCTTACTGTCATGACTGGAAGGACAGCAACCAGTCTGGAGAACCATTCCATAGGCAAATGGGAAGTGTGTTCCCGTTTGAGGCATGTGCCGGTGCTTCAGGAGGGGGTGTGTTGGTTACAGTGACATTTGGTTCTTGGCACCAGATCCCCTAGGCTGAGACAGTCACACTGAGGAGAGTTCCATGACTGCTAAGCTCCATGTAAGGCAGAAGCGTCCTGGTAGAAAGTGCAGATTTGGGAGCTTGCAGTGTGAGGTCCACCCAGCTTTCAGTTCATGCCATACTAGAGTTGACTTAGCTACATGTCTTTGCTTCTCTGAGCCTCTGTTTCCCATCAGTGAAAAAGAAATTAAACCACATAAGTATGAACCCACATAGCATTCCTATGTGCTAGGCACTGTTATGAGTGTTTTACGTGGAATGGTTCAGTCTTCTGCACAACCCACAAAGAAGTATCATTGTCACTCTACTTTAAAGGGAAGGAAAGTTAACTGCTGAAATATTAAGTGATTTTCCTCACATGTATGGAGGATCTGGAAATTGAATCAAGGTGTTTGGCCCCAGAATCTCAGCTCTTAGTTATCCTATTTTGACACTACTTTACAGAATTACTATAAGGATCAGATAATGCAATGCATATAAGTTATCCAGTACAATCTTCAATGTATTATAACCAAGGACATATGCCAAGCAGTTGAACAAACAGTGAAATAAGCAAAGATATTCAGAATAGCAGAAGAGTCAAGTAGGCAGAAACACAGAAGCCAGAGGATCTGAGAACTTCCCCGAGGGCGTGCACATACAGATGCTGGCGGCAGGATGGCTTGCCACAGAGCAGAACCAGGAAACAACCTGCCCATCCATCCTGTGAGAATGAAAGAATATACTCTGGGTCACTCATCCAGTGCAGTACAGCCCAGCCATGGAAAGGAACGAGCTAGAATGGACACAAAACTCAGAAACAGCTGGGGAAGCAGAAGACAAGGTGCAGATGAATGAACAGAGAATGGTAGCACCTCTAAAATGCTGAAAATAAAAGAGACCTGTGCATTATTTAGAGATACACACCTGGATGTGGAGTGTACATTTAATTTAGAGAAATACAACATCACAGAAGGGAAGCACAGTCAGGAGGAACACTTCCTGCTACAGAGCAGACAGCTCTGATGATGAGCAGAGGGACCATACTCATCATAACATTTTATTAACAAGACAAGGCATTTGTTTGCTTGTTTGTTTGTTTGTTTGTTTGGTACCAGGATTGGACTCAGGACCATATGCTTGCCAGGCAGGTACTTATTGCCACTGAGCTATCTCCCCAGCCCTAACAAGATATTCTGACCTGTTAAACTGAATGATGGGATAGAATTTCATTTCACAAACAGCTGGTATCTGTTTAGACTTGACTGTACACCAGAACTGTTATAGAAGAATTGCAAGTATTACTCATTCAACTTTTCTTTCTTTTTTTCTTTTTTTTTTCTTTTTTGTTTTGGGCGGGGGGAGACAGGGTAGACCCAGTTCAGGATGGCCCTGTGTTCACTTTTGGAGCCTTCAGGCCCATCTCAGTCTCCCTAGTGCTGGTATTACAGGCATGCAACACCCCTCCTGGTTCCAGGGCCTGCATGGTGCACCCAGGGTTCCAGGGCTGGCACAGCATGAAGGGCTGGGAATTGAACTTGGGACCTTGTGCTTTCTTTGTAGGTGCTTATGCCTCTGACCTATCTCCCCATCCCTATTCACTCAATTCTTTAAAGTCACCCTATGAGGTTGCTCCAACATAAACCAGGTCTTTATAGGTAGGGGAACTGATACAAAGGTTAACTAACCTACCCAAGGTTAATCTGTGAAGGGCTGTGGAGTTGGATGTCTTCACATACAAGCAGTGTCAATACTGAGGGATGCTGTCATGCACATTGCAAAGTGTAAAAATAGACACATGTGGTTCCAGTGTGCTACACATGATTTTAAAGTCCTAATGAGCATGAACTCTTTGAGATCTCCAGCTACCTCACTTCTTTCCAGAGGGATGAAGTGCAGCATGGTAGAACATCCTATCCACCTTCATGCTTTGGCTGGACATCATGTTGGCCTTGAACCCAGGCAGCTCAGTTCTAGAGTCTGAACTTAACTGCCACAAAATCCAAAACCCAAGATCCCTTCTACATGCTCTCAGTCTTTTGCTCATACTTGAATTATTTTATTTATAACTTGAAAATAGAAGGGGGTTCATTACTAGTGTTGACTACTGAGGACAGAATGAAGACTTTAGAAGTCCTATTGGGAATGGCCAAGAGGCCATACCCAGGATGGCTCTTTCCACCAGCCTTGGGACATCAGCTGCCCTTGTTCCTGGCCCATTGTTCCTGGGGCCTACTTCCATCATTACTTGTTATGATGTGGTTTGGTCCCCCGAGTCAAAGGCTAGAAGCTTGGCTCCCAGTTCAGCATGTTGGGAGCTGGGCCAAATGGAAGTTGGTAGACGCCTAATGAATGGATTAATGTCATTATTATGACTGCAGGTTGTGACTGGTTCATCCCTTGTGCATTTCTCTTCTGTGTATGTTCACTTATCCTCCCTCTTTTCTGCTTTCCTACCACAAGAAAGCACAGAGTGAAAGCCCTTGCAAAATGTCATTACCATGTCCTTGGGGTTCCCAGATGCCAGATTCATAAATCAAGCAAATGTATTTTCTTATGAATGAACGAATCTGTGATATTCTACTATACAACAAATAAAGGACTAAGACATTACTCCCCTGCAGTGAGTTGTAATCATCCATTCCTGTTGGCCTATTCCATATTTTATGAGATATTTAAAGGTAAATGTATTTTGAATCCATCTTTGTGACTCTAAGCACAGTACCTATTAAATAGTTTATATCAAATAATTACTGTTGGATGAGTAATGAGAGCATACAAAGAAGCCAGTTGCTTCCTACTCCCACCACTCACCATGGCTTTTTTTTTTTTTTTTTTTTTTGTATTTTTTAGGGAAGGGTCTATAGGGTGTTCAGGGTCTCACTACTAGATTGGACTCCTAGTGATCGACCTGTTTGCAGCCTCCCAAGAGCTGGGAATACAGGAGAGCGCCACCATGCCCAGTCTCAATTATCATCTCAGCACGCCCTGGGGGCGGGGCTGACATGGCAGGCCTGGGGATCAAAATCCTGGCCCCCACCTAAGCAGGTGCTTTAATCCACTGAACTATTTGGCTGGCCTTACACTCGCCATATCTTAATCCATACTAGTCTCACTAATGACAGAAGAGGCCCAGCTCTAGGTGACCATGGTTTAGATTCCAGTGTGCAGATGTGGGACAGAGGCAAAAGAACCAGTGGGGACACAAAGCACAATGAGCTTGTTGAAGCTGAGACTATGATGAGCAGACACCAGCTTGATGGGATCAGAGCTCTGGGAGATGGACAATGAGATCCAGAGGGGTAAAAGGACAGGAGACTTGATCGCCACTATGTGAGGGCAAGACCGGCTGCCTTGTGAGGTTGGTGCAGCACCACTGAAGGAGCTTTCTTAGCCTTAACAAGACAACAGAGGCACTGCAGAACCACTAACGAGCAAGAAATTCTCACAGTAACTTCAGGAGAATGCTGCCCGCTTCTAGAAGCTGGAACATCTTTCACACATGAATGTCTTAAAAATATGTAGACACGAAATATTTTCTTTCACTTGATTAATTAAGTAATACATCAACATTCAAAAAAATTTATATTCAGGGCCCAGGGAGATAGCTCAGTAGAATAAGCATTTACCTGGCAAGTGCAGGGTCCTGAGTTCAATTCCCAGTACTGAAAAAAAAAAAATTATACTCATTTGGATTTTCATAGCAAAGAATAAAATGATAATATGTATGGAATGATAGACTGACTGAGACTTCCCAGAAATACAGAGTATTTGGCCCTTTGAATTTAAAATTCTTCATTCACTAGCTTATGTTTGAAGATGCTTAGTTAAGCATTCGTCTTTAATTCTGATACTGCTGTACTGTTAGAAGTCTGCACTTCTCAAAGATGTATCTATTCCCTAGGATACACATTGATTGGACACCCAAGAAAAAGGCAAAAGAAGAAAAAACCAGACCTACAAACGCTTAACTTGTCACATCACCTCACCTTGAGAAACATCCCGAGTGGATGTGTAATGAACCTGCAGATGTTATGCATGTACAGATGTCTTATTCACTGATTCCTAAAATTCCCAAGGTATTTTCACACTTTGGATAAATCTGTAAATGAAGAAGTTATCTGACACTTTAAAAAATATGAACACGAGGGTCACACACCAACACTTTCATGACACTGTCGTGTTCTTCCTAGCCACAGTCACTCTGTGGTAAAGAATGGAGTCTGGTCTGTGCAGGTACACAGTTGGAGAAACACTCACCCCACCATCCACTGTCGTAGAAGTAGAACATGTGGGACCATGCTTCTTTTACTTAGCTCATTGTGAGCTAGTCCTTAGAAAAGGAAGGTCTCTGTAGCTATTGTAGAACTTCTTGTTCCTCAGAAAAGGGAGGCCTTTATAACTTATTGTAGAACTTTTTGTTCACTGCACTAATTAAGAAAAAAGCTGGTCAGAGTGTCTTTGAGTAATTTTCCTTTCTTTGAGATAGACGAAAACAAACCTCCAAGTTGTCCTGAGATCCTTTCTCTCTCACCTCCCACACCTAGGAGGCTGCCAGGCTCTGTCAGTCCTCCCTTCACAACACCCACCCCTTCTTTCCTGCTGTGGCCGCCCTACTTAGCCTCCCAGCTGCCTTTCTGGTTTCCTGTCTGTTCCCCTCAGCTCTGTCTTAAACATACTGACAGAACTCTCTCTAGTCAGTACTTGGGATACAGTCACAGCTTAGTGAATGTTCAATAGTTCTGAATCTCTAGTGTTCTACCTACTTAATCAAAATTCTACCAGGATCCCTTGAGCTAGTAGTTTGAGCTCTTTGACCTGCTACTTCAGGCCAGCTATAATCTGGCACTGTCCCACCTGGCATCACTGCCTACCTACTCACATGGTGAAGTTCAAATTCCAGCCATGGCCCTTGTCCTTCATTCATGCCATTCTTTCTACCTGCAGTCCTCTTTGCTCTGTGCCACCTGCACTGCAAGACTCATCAGCTAGAATTCAGAGCTGGGAGAGTTCTGTTACCAACAGAAGGCCAAGAATGAATATGGTGGCTCAAATGTCACTCTTCGCCTCACTCCTACCTCACAAAATTGTTGTGAAGATTAAATGGAAAGATTGGGGAAGCACCAAGCATCATCTGCAGCAAAACAAGCATTCATTTTCTCCTAATTTCTGTCTATATTCCCCATTTGTCTACCAGCCTTCCATATATAGAGCAAATTTTCTACTTTTTCATGAATGAATGCACAAATGAATGAGCCCTTTCGGAAGCACCACTGCCACTAACTAGATAAAACCATTTGCACCATGCTTATAATTGTATGAAAGCTTGCTTTTAGAGTGCTTTACTGCTTAAGTGGCTAACGAGTTTTCTTTCTATATCATCAATTTGCTAAGATAGTGGAATTAAGCAGAATACCCCGAAGCCTCAAAAATTCCCATATGAGAACTAACACTGGAACTCTCCTGGCTTAGCGTGCGACTGCTGAGCTACAATTTATGTGCAACCGTGCTGTTATTCCAGAGAGCTGATAGCACATGGAGTGATCCGTAGCAGGTCCTCATTCTTTCACTTGAGCACTCATGCTTTGAGTGTCTCTGGGGACAGATGAAGAAGTGGGTAGGTAAGGAAGAGAAGTTTTTCATCGCCTCAAAAGACACTGAGCAGAGCAGATGAGGCAAGACCACCAGCGAGAGATCCCTGCCACCTATCACCACTTGGAAAAAAGTGCAGGGAGTACATCTTGCACCAGATCGGGAATGGGTGGCCCAGCTAGCAAGGATAACTGAGATTTTTTCCCCCCAGTGATAAGCTCCAAATAACCTCAGAATCCACTTCTCTTAGCTCGGGCTTGTTAGAGCTGGATTGTGGCAGCCTGATTCCTAGTCAGTGGAGTCTTTGGCTCCTTTTTGGAAAAGTTCTTAAGTAGTGACTCAGTAAAAGACCTGAAAAGTCCAGGAATTGTTATTTAAAGCAATCCTTGGAGCTCTGGGAAGCTGCACAAACAGAGATAGGTAGTTAAGCAAGCCTTGCACGATTGAGAAGTAACTACTGCTTCTCTAGATGTAGGATCCAGCAGCAACCCTGGAAATGCCTGGCAAAGTAATGCAAACATGTCTGGAGCAACCCCTGTGAGCACCCGCCCAGCCAGTCAGCACTGAGACTCTAAGAATCCAGATTCTCTGGCTCTGACTGGGCTACCTCCCCTATGTCTCTACTTCTCTCTGCTTTCTCTCTTCACAGTAGACAACTCCCCACTGCCTCCTCTTTGATTCATTCAAGGCAATGGTGTTAACCTTTTATGTCTTTCCTTATAAACTCAGGATATGTACGCAAAAATATTTTCCAAAGTTTGATCATGCTAACCACATTTCTTGAAATCTGCTCTTTGCTAGCTAACGGTATTCTAATCTAGTATCAAGATTTCTGGAAATAAATCATTTTATGTTTCTAACTTAGTGAGTATGTGTGTGTAATTGTGTGGGTACATGAAGTATATGTGCATATATGTATATATGTTTGTGTGTGTATATTGTATGTGTGAATACAGATATGTGTGTGTGTGTCTGTGTGTGTGTGTGTGTGTGTTAGTCAACCTTTCATCTCTTGGAAAGAACACTGGAGAGTAACAACATAAAGAAGGAAAGATTTATCAAGCTCAGAGTTTCAGAGGAATCAGTCCACGGTCAGTTCACTCTACTGATTTGGTGCCTGTGCTAAAACAAAACACCATGATGAGAAGAAAGCATATGCCTGTGCAAGAATGGGAAAGAAAGAGAAAGTGGCCAGGGTTCCAGTGTCCTGTTCAAGGGCACGACCTCTACGGCCTCACTTCAGTCTTCTCGGACCTGTCTCTTAAAGGTTCCGATGGATCCCAGAACAGCCACAGGCTGAGGTTCAAGCCTTCAATGCACAGCCCTCTGGTGGACATTAAAGGTCCAAACCATTACAGTACACACATGGGGGATGTATCTATGGTTTACACAAACCATGTTTTGACAGGCCCGGGATTGTTCCAACTACCAGGACCCAGCCATGAATAAAACTGATTACTTTTTCCTTAATAAAGATCTGATCCACAATAAATAAGGGCTACATAGAGAGTGTGTATGTCTGTATATATATCCTGTGTGTGTGCATGTATGTATACACATAATATATATATATATATGCCTGTGTAAGGATTTATTGAGTACTCACATTTATTGAGCTAAAGAGATCATTCAAGTAGAAAACTGTAACGTTAAATTTGAGCCCTATTGCTATCTTCAAAGCCCTTGATATTTTATTCTTCCTCTTAAAAATAAGCTGCCTTTATAAAAAGGCAGGTTGTAAACTCCTCTAAGTCTACCGGTGCTGTTCTAAGAAGACAGCTTCAAGGAAAAAGTCTGGGGAAAAGGGCAGCTTAGAGCAGGATAGTGACACAACCATGAACCTATTTTTATTTTATTAGCTTAGAACATGACTTTTCCTTTCTAGTTCTGTTTTTATCTGATAGCATGGAAGAGGAAAAAAAAAAAAAGACTAGTTTTTCTCAGGTAAATCATAAAACTGTATAGTTTTGCTTCTTGGTTAGAAAAACAGTGGGGGGAAAAAGACATAGCTAAGTGATCTCAACACATTTTTCCAGCATGGAACACCCTGAAAGAGAATGCAATTCTGTTGATTCCCAAAGAGTTGAATGGACGTGGAACAAGGAATCAGAATATACTTCCCCTAGGGGGATCTGGTTCCTGGTTCCCTCCTTCAGTTCCTTGAGACTCACTAGGCTAAACAGAAGGGTTTGGAGAATCAAGATGTCAGACTCCAGAAGGCTCTAGATAAAACATAAGTACTGTATTTCAGTTGCTGTTTACCAAGTATCTGTGATGCATCTTGCTAGATTTCTTACAGATGGTATCTCATTTGGAGTTTGAGATAAGTATCCCGTTGGAACCTAAGGAAAACCAGCAATTGAGGAAGCACTCTTTAATGCTGAATGTTACAGCTAGCCTCCAGTTGTCTCCCCAGAACCTCATGCGGTCCTTGGGGTAGACTCCGACAGTTTGTGATTAACTCATGACCCAATGCTGGGATTATGGGTGTGAATGCTACACCACCCTGGGGTAGATAAACTGCATACAATATAAGGAAGAGAGAGGCTTGCTAGCAGTCACAGCTGTTGCTTCTCTTTTTGTGCTTTTGCTGTTCGTCCACCACCACGAATGGCTGCTCTCTGCCATGTGCCACTCTGCTTTGCAGCCCGCTGAGTATGGATTGAAACCTCCACTAATTGTGAGCTAAATAAACCTTTCCTTTCTTAATTTTGGGTGTTGAGTGTTTTGTCCCAACAAGGAGAGAAAAGTAACTGAGACACTGAGTGTAAAATCAGTCAAGCTCCACTTTGGAATGTAATTATTTAAATCTTGTTCCAATTAGAGCATTGGTTCTATACATAGTCTTTGCCATGCTTTTAATCTAATGTTTTTAATCAGAAGACATAAAAGGAAAACTCTCAGTTCTCCTTCCCATTCGCATATGCAGCAGGCCTCTCTTGCAGTGAACCTCTCTGCATTGTTTGTCATTGCCATCAAAATCCAGTCACTGCACCTTGGTGTCTGAGGGGACCGCAGCTTGGTACTAGGAAGCAGAAGAAAAAATGGAAGAATATGATGGCAGAAGAAGAGGCTCTAAAAATCACTGATGGAAATAAGCATAGAGAACCAAGAGGTGGAGAAGCACTAAACTTGCTGTACATTAAAATACACCAGAAACCTCAAAGACAACACGTGACACAGAGGCCTGGAGTGTGGCTTGGGAGACAGAACTGCTGTGTGGGAAGGCTCAGAGGGAAGCCGATCGCCAGAGTAGGAGGCAAGGGAGCAACAGAGGAGACATGGTGAAGCTCTGAGGAGAGAGGGCTCTGGGAGTTATAGGTGCCAGGAAGAGCCCCGCTCCCTCTAGAGCCAAGAATCATCTCTTTATTTTCTTTCACCCTTATCAAATAGGCATTATCTTCTTATCCAGAGACTAACTTGGTTTTGAATGCTTCTCCCTACTCAATAATCTCATTTCACCTGATACAGTGCACACTCAGTAATTAACAAGAAGGAACAATTCAGAGATGAGAGAAGTCAAGAGCACAGGATCAGACGGGTACCTTGAAGGCATAAGAATAAGCCTTTTTCCCCTAGGAGGACAAAGTCAAAGTCAAGGTCTTAATGTGATCACACTATTTATTGGCCAGAGATAACTAGAACCCATATTTCAGGCTACCATGGTAATATCTCCAATTGCCTTTATAAACTCACTAAGTTTCATGTGTGGCTACAGTGTGATCAGAAAAGAGGAGAGTTGTGGCAATGGAAGTTGAGATTCATGGAGGGTTCCAGAGGAACTGGGGAACATAAGACTTTAAACCCAGTGGGAGTATTGAACACCCCACCCTACTCTTAACAACTGAAGGAAACGATTGTTTCACTATGGGACTCTCCAGCTCAGCAATACTCACCCTGTCTCCTGCAGGGTCTTAACATGGCCTGGAGGGGTGATGCAGAATCCATGTAGAGAAGAAAGAAGTTACGCATGTGGATTGGCTAAGGAACATTAATTATTAAGACTGGAGAAACTGTTGGCCTCGACTTTAAAGATAGGGTGTGTTATTAGTGGTTTCATTTGCTAAGTAATCTACGGTCCAATGGACATCAGATGGAATCTGAAGAAAACTGTAAAAGAAATGAAATCACCAGCCATGTGGAGCACGAGTGTCACAGCTTCAAGCCATCACCTTGGACACCACAGTGGATAGTGGAACCTTGAGTGGTCGCCCATCGCACACATTTGGGGTTGTATGGGCACATTTCAGATCATGCTGAGGAGGAGCATTTTGGAGCAGATGGGGTGAAGCTTATGGGAGTGTGAGTGTGTGTGTTTGTGTACGAGTGTATGTCGTATGCTAATAACTACGAAGGAGCTTGTGATGGTCACCATGTGGCGTTGCTGCTTGAATCACTCTGCTGCACACTTCTCTCTATGCAGTCGCTGAAGCTCGGAGTGAGCCCACAAATTCTCTGTCTGTGGACACGAACCTCTGCACACTCACCCCCTCCACCACCGTGACCTGTGCAGTGCTGCATTCCGTGATGTACTGAAAGATGAGCCAGGGAGCAGGGTGCCTCGGGCAGGCAAGAAGGAAGTCTGCAGAGGATTACTGAGCCAGTGGGACGGCCAGCTAGAAGTCGCCTGCTTTTCATTATCACCATGTGCCCACAATTGCAAACAATGTCAGTGATAAAGGGCGCCTCCTGAAAAGACCCTTGTTGGCCTCAGTTCTAAATAATTTCTGTGTTACTACTGAATTTTAATAATATGCATGTAAGTTTCAGATTAGCAGTTTTGATTACTTACTCTTTATGAAGTCATTCCACATAAAAATTAATTTTCAACTCCCAGTTATACAGTCAAGGCTCCATCTGTATGGATTCAGCCTCCCAAGTTCACTTTGGGTAAGTTGCTAGCATATCAGAGTCATGGGGTTAATTTGGGTACCTACCCCACACTGCTACTTCGAAAGGAAAGATACACAGCAAGAATGATTGCATGGTAGGCACAAAAACAAGGAAACAAATCAAGATCCACTTTGCAGCTATCCATTTTGTGGACACCAGGGCAGTTTTTTAGTGACTTGAGAACTATCACTAATTCTTCAGAATTTCATCTGAAGAAATGGGTCAAATAATGCTAACATCTATTCTGATTTGGGAGAACAGGTACTGAGGGTGGAACCCAAGGCTTCACTCATGGAGCTATATCCCCAATTCTTTTTTATTTTGTTTTTTTAAATTTTGAGACAGGGTCTCCCTTAACTGCTAATTTTCCCAGCCTGGGCTCAAAATTATGACACTCATGCATCAACCTCTCTGAGTGCTGAGATTACAAGCATGCATCGCCATTTCTGGGTAACTCTGATTTTTGTAGAACAAATCTTTGCAAATTCAACTAAAATAATAAAACGCTCAATGAATTTTCTATTTTACTAAGTAATTTTCAACCGTACCCATACTTAACTTCTGGAACCAATCCCTAAGACAAAAAACCAATGATGACAGAATAATTTCTAGAACTTATTGTGAAAACTAACTTTTAAATCTCTCCTTAATCCTTCTTATATGTAAGACTTTTTTATTTATATGCTATTTCATGAAAAGGAAAATTTTTAAATTGAAAGCCATTGAAAGTGTCCCTGAGTCAACTATGAGCAAAGGTAGATTGATAGAACCTTATATTGACTACTGAATGGGAATATGAAAAGATTAATTTTGATGAAACTATTTTAAAGTTTCAACTTGAAAACAAATATTTTCATATTATCCGAAGCTATGACAGACTGAATATAAGCTTAAATTTATTTTCCTTTTCTACAAAAAAAGACACCAATGCAATAAAAAATGATCCCATTGCTTTTTCTTTATCACATAGTAAGATTGATTTCATTTTGCTTTCTTTTTATTTATTTTTATTAGTAGAGTTGAACTCTATAGCGTTCAATAAATTTTTTACTGTATTTCTTTTCTGGCGTTATCACCATCATCATTAATTTTAATAGTACTTCATGATTCTTACTGAAAATAGCTTTGGGGGAGGTGCTCTACGGTGTTCCACACAAGTGTCACATAGTCACTGATTCACTGATCCAGTGCACATAACTAACCCAGCTGGGACCATCCACTAACCTGGGAAAGTGAGCTGTGGAACATGAGCTTAGAGAAGTGGAAGTTGACTGCAGGATCCCTGGGATCCCAGCAACTACCGCCCCGGAGACCCGAGAGCTGACCTGCGCTGCACATCCTCCAGCAGCTTTGGAGGTCTGAGATGCCTCAGAATAACTACCATACCCTTCCTTCTGCTCCTGCAGCCAACATCAGTTTCCACTTCCGGGAAGGCGCTCTTCCATGTGGGAGGAGCTCACAGCAGAGAGGAAGGGGAGGAGTGTGAAAGGCACCACGCAGAGGTCTCCATCAGCCAAGGCAGCTGAGGGGTGGGCGCCTACCTGTGCCCAAGCTCACACTGCAGGGGCCACCTGCAGAGACACCAGGGCAGAGTGGGAGTGTAGAGAGGGATGGGGTGAAGGACAAGAGCTAAGAGACAAGTGGCATCTCAGGATCATTTAAAGATGTGGGCCATGCCCCGAGGGAAAGTTGGCAGTAGCATCAGCCCCAGGGTGGATGCCAAAACTTCTAAAGCATCTCATATCTCTGAGATTACATGGGAGGTATGAGTGACCTGCTTCCAGCACCCCAAGGGAGGAGCGTGCCTCTGTTCTAAATGGCCATATGCACCTGACCCAGGGATGGGCTCTGACTTACTGTACCCTAACCCAAACTTCCCCAAGAATTTGTAATTTGACATTGAAAGAGTTAAGGTCAGATTCTTTTCTTTGGGAAAGCCAATCGTGATTTCAGAAAGCTGATTTGCAGTCACAAAGGATACAGGTAGAAGTGAGCAGGGAAGACAATGACAGGAAGCATTTGAGTCTCTAGACTATGCCCTGGTTCTGTGTGATTGTTTGTATAACATCAGTTCTGGGAGGAATAAATTCTTCCTTTTGAATCAGTCATGGAGGTAGACACCTGTCATTCCTGTACTCTTGGAGGCTGAAGCAGGAGGATTACAAGTTCTAGCCCACTCTTGGTGACTTAGAAAGACCCTGTATTAAAATAAAAAATGCGTTTTAAAGGACTAGGGATGTAGCTAGGTGTCAAGGGTTAGAGTTCAATTAATCTTCAGTTTCTAAAAATCTCCTTTTGGTTATTATAGGGGATGTTCTGATATTTGCAGTCCAAAGGACAGGATGTACATAACTTGTATTGCTGGGGTATATTTTAAAAAAACAAACAAACTAAATTTAGCATCCCTCACAGTAAATCCACCTGCCAGCTGTGACTTGTGGTTTCCATGGCTGTCCTTACATGCCTCAGCCTTTGAGACCAGGACGCATGTGGTTTTTCTGTGCTGCCCACATGTGAGAGCCAACTGAAGGGGACCTGGAGAGGCCCAAGGGCAGGCCAGCTTGCTGTGTCCAGCCACAGCTCCCAGTCAAGGATCCCTGGGTTGTGGGTTGTTCCATTATCATTAGATTTCTACTCTCCATCCTCTACCTCCGAAGAGGAAACAATTCACTTTTCTATCCTGATATGGTGGGAGGGAGAAGCTCAATCTCCAGGGAGCTGTCCTCTGGGATCCAGAAGAGATCAAGAAGGAACTGCTGCTACGTACACCACCCACAGCCAGGCCCTTCGTACACAGGAGCTCGCATAGGATCTCCACAGTCACTACACGAGCAGCCAACCACAGCTTTATTCCTCCTACTTCTCCTGTGCTTGCAATTAGCACGCCTCCTTGGCAGCTGCCCTTCTTTCCCCAACCCACACCCCCTTTTTTTTGGCTTTGTTTTTCATACAAGGAGCAGCGCAGAGAGAAAGCTACTGCTAATTCTTGTGTGCAAGTTGCCAAGCGAAGTCTCTATTTTCATACCAAACCTGGTTTCCTGGTGGGCACGCAAATTGTTGCCTGCTAAAATAGCAGCTTTGGCAAAAACGACTCTAATATGCTTAGATGTGCATCAAATCAGGAGCCAGTCTTGCAGCTCCACCAACTGACCATTTCTAATGAGCCGGAAGCAAAACTCCTGCTAAAACGATCAGCCATTGGCCTCAACTCCTCAGCACAATTAGAAACACAGTGCCGAGAGCAAAGCCTCCTCCTACCATTGGTTGCTTTCTCTTCTATCTCTCTCCACCCTCTGCGCACTCTCCTCTGGCCCCAGACTCAAGACAGGACAGGACTGCCCTCTGGCAAGAACCATCACTCATCCAGCGCTGGTGCTATGGACCACAGGCAGTAAAGCAGGCTGCTCTCTGCACTGAAGGAGCTCATGGCGGGGAGGAGATGTGCAACTCAGACTGCGTCCTTCACACTGACTTTGCTCTCCCTCCACCCCTCCACCCTCTCTCCGTCAAGGCCAGAGTCACAAAATCAATGTCCTCCGGCAATATCAAGGAAGGTGACAGAAGTGTCACTGACTCCTGTGCCTTTGGGAACTGGACAGGTAACAATAAAATAACTGAATTTTGTCAGATTTGAAAGGCTGCCCCCAAACCTTTGTGGCAGCTAAAGAGCAGCAGTCTTCTAAGATTTCCAAGAAGCTCGGTCTTTACCTCCCTGGTCTTCCCAGAAGACCGCCTTCTTGGTGAGGCCTCCCTCACATCTCAGTCACACTGTAGGCCAGTGCTGTCCACTGCTTCTCTGCTCCATCTTTCTCCATGGCATTCCTAGGCTAAGGGGAAAGAGGGTCAGAGACTGTGTGCGCTGCGTCCTGCTGTACCCCTGGTCTCTACAGCTTGCCCCAGCTCCGGTGTCCATTACATACGCCTGCTCTGTCCTAAACACTCAGCTGTGGCAACAGTGTCCCTGGATGAAGATGACGATGACCATGGTCATTTGTAGATGAAGAAGGTGGAGTACAGAGACACTAACTTGCACAGCTAGTAGGAGAAAGATATAGATTCAGACCCAGGCACTATGGCCTCACTCCACGCTCCCCATCACTGATTGCTCCTGATAGATTCTGCACCATGTGACAAAGGCTGGAAGAAAATAATGGCTGGGAAAGCATTGTTTAAAAAGACATTCCCAGTGCACGCCTGTAATGCCAGCACTTGGAAGGCTGTAAACAGGCAGATCACCATGAGTCCGATCTAGTAATGAGATCCTGAACACCCTATAGACCCTTCCCTAAAACACACATGCACACACACACACACACACACACACACACACGAAAAAGACAATACATAATAATAATTTGGGGCTGGGGAGATAGCTCAGTAGAATAAGTACCTGCCTGGCAAGCTCAGGGTCCTGAGTTCAATCCCCAGTACTGCAAAAAAAGAAAGAAAGAAAGAAAATAAAAAAGAAATAAAAATAAAAAGAAATTCAGTTGGGAACAACAGTAACAAGTTTGGGGGTCTTGCTTGCTCCTCTGGCCACAGGTTAGATGAGGATCGACCTAAAGGAAACACTGTAGACAAAAATAGCTTTTTACTAGGTTGGAAAAGCATAGACATTTAAAGAAAGAAATCTTGGATTTTTTATTTTGTTTTGTTTTGTTTTATTTTGGCTTGCATATTTGGCCCTTGGCAAGAAGAAGGGCCATGCCAAAGAAGGGTCCAGAGAGAGCCGTTTGAGAGTAATCTCGTGGGAGCCAATGGATAGTTTAGCGTTTACAACAGTTTTAAAAAATGTGAGCGACTTCCTGCAGTGCAGCCCGTCCAGCTCCGTCCACTGCTTTCCTGGGGAGCTGCAGCAGCTTCCCAGAGGAAGAGTCAAGCCACAGGCCACAGGCACGTGCTTTGTCGTGGCTGAGCCCATGGCGCTAGAGGGCCGCTTTCCGGGCTCTTTGAGGCCGCCCGGATTTGCTTCTTCAGGGCTTGGACACTGCACAGCCAAGACACCGACACATTCCGGCTGCCTGCAGACCCCAGCCACAACCACGAGCATTCTGGCTCACGTGGACCCGAAGTCAACACGCCAAGTGGCTTCAGGAACACCCTCGACAGTAATGCGCAGAAGCCACAAATATTTGTCGAATGCTGCCAGGCACATTAATATCATGACCTAGACTTAGGACAGAGGGATTTTCTCATTTATGAGGCAGCCGCGAGCTAATAAGTGCCCTGATTCCTTTCTCTTCTCCTGAAAATGGCTAGAAGTGGTTGACTCCTTTAAGACGCACGCATTAGCACGGGCTAAGCGCTCAGTGTGTGCAGCTGCGCGCTGTGGAGCGTGGGAAGCCAGAATATTCCCAAACAATGAGATAAGCAGCCTGCCAGCAGTGAGGGCCTGAGCGTAAGAATGCAGGGGAGGCAGCCATGCCCTTTCTGGGATATGTTGTTTGTGGGAGGAAAAAATAAATAAATCAGCACAGCTGCACTGGGCTGGTGGAGGGAAGGATTCCTGGGATAGGGGAAGGAGGACATCAGGTGCACAGGTGAGGACAGAGCTCCTTCCAACAGCAGGAAGGACCGTGTGACCACCACAGGGCAGCTGGCGTGGGCTGCCCCTCGGTGCAGGGAGTGCTCTGAAACCCAAAGACGCTTGAGCAGAGTGCGGTGCTCCATCCTCGGGGTGGGGGTGGGGCCACGTGAACATCTCTGCTCCACCTCTGTTGCTTCCAGTCACCTCCTCCAGGTTGGGGCTATTTTGGATCTGAGGTTGTAAGAAACATAAAAGTCTTGGAAGTTGTGGCTGAGACATGGGCAGAAAGTACCAGAGCCTGAAATAGCTGGTGAGACTACCGAGCAGCTCAGAATAGCTTTTGGCTTTACCACAATTCTAGGCCGGGGCCTTACACACACCCAAGAAGCTCAAATACAGACTCTGCACAGGCAGCCAGAGCGCGGAACTGTCATTTGGGTGGAAGAATGAAGATCACCAAATGAAACCCAGGCCTGTTCTCATTTGCGGAGCAGTGACAGCACCTTCAGAGGCTCAGTCAGCAGATGATGACCAGCACAGTACAAGGTCTAGGGCTGCCATTGTGGACACAGAGGAAGGCAGGCAACCCTGGAGGACCCTGGAAGGCAAAGTTTCTAAGTGTCAATGAGGGTTTCCAAAGTGCTGAATTCAACAAGGATGTGACCAACCCGAAAGGGACATGCATGGCACAAGGACCCTGTAATCTCTCAGGGCCTTGTAAGTCGGGCACCGAGTCCTGCATCTTAAAAGCCCTGCACTATTTGATTCTTACCAGAAGTGAGAGCAAAGTCACCCGTGCTACCAACTTACAGGGTCCTGGGTGCTAAGAAATTTAACTCAACAGCCAAGTGATGAAACTAGGATTTGGACCCTGCTCTGCATTTTAGCTGGGTCTGGGAGAGTGGTGGGGTTCTTACATCTTCGAAGAGGGCACAGTCATGAGGAGGTGAGGATTCTGGCTCTCAGATATTTGAGAAATATCTCTCAACAATTTCTGGGAATCCCAAAGACAACACCAGGGCTTGGGTCAATGTTTTAATACAGGTAGAGACAGGGTCTGGTGGATCTTGGACTCTCTAGATGACCCAGGAGTTCAAAGCATGCTCCTGGGACGGGCACCCTACTCCAGCTGCCCAGAGAGAAGGGAGAGTCCAAGAGGCAGGTCTTCAAGGAGGCCAGCAAGCACAGGCAGCTGCTCCCCTGGGGTCCTCAGTACCTGCTGCTTCTGCCTTCGAGTCCCAACTCCTGGAGGCACCCCAGCTCCCTCCCAGGGTCCCATACTTCCTCTGAGGAGTGGATATTGCTCCACTGTTTGCCAGTAACTATGGCTCCTCCAGGAATGACTAGGAAGCAAGGAAGGGAGGGTCCTGTGAGAGGCTTGACCCAGCTTGTTTTAGTCAGCATTCCCATCCTGATGTCAAAGACTCCTCAGCCCTGACGATGTGCTATTCCTCGCTTCTCCCGTTCTCCTTCCTCTCCCTTCCCTCTCAGGCCCAGTCAGGCCTGTGGAATAGATGAGGGGTGTTCAGGGACAGAGATCACCACGAGGAGGTGGTGTGGAGGCAAGTCCCCACGTGCCATCTCACCAAGAGCTTTTCTTCTTCCTTCCCCACAGTCTCAGCTGCTGTTGTTGGAGGGACTCTCAAATCTTTGCGTGAAAAATCTGTAAGGTTTCGTATTCCTATGATGAACTAAAATATAAGCATATTCTGAATCATCTGGCTGACACCTTGCATCCAAAGATACCCTCCTGGGGCTGGGGAGATAGCTCAGTAGCATAAGTTCTTGCTTGGCAAGCACAAGGTCCTGAGTTCAATCCCCAATACCACACACACACACACAAAAAAAAAAAAAATCAAGGACACCCTGTAAAGCCCTCCTAAACATTTGGCAATATGCAACAGCACTTTAATTGGCATAAACAAAGGAGTAAAGAACAGGGGCAGCTGAAGTCCGGGAATAAGATGTTTGCCCTGTGCGGAGGTCGGGCAATGCTGCTGCTTCAAAGCCTAGCAGCGAGTCTGACACGGCAGGCCAGATGGAGCGGAGCCCAGCCTGTGGCTATCATTTTATGGCTGGCAATCGGCTTCCAGCAAGACCTCCTCCTTGATTACATTACAGACACTTTGAACTTTATTTGTCATATTCTTCTGATGACATTTAATCTGTACATTTACTTTGGTCTTAGGGTTGTATGGTTTAGGAGTGAATACCGACTGTTCGATGTGTACATAGCTAATAACTTCATAAAAGGAGTTTCGATCAACACTGCTGGCCCCTGAGCATCTTCCCCTGTAGTTTATGTTATAGGTGTGCTCACGCTTGAGCCTGGGTAAGCTTGAGCACTTGAGTCCTGTGAGGAGAACAACAAAGGCTTGGGCATGTGGTACAAGCGTGTGTTCTCCTTTCAGGAACTGGAGGCTCATGGTGTCTCAGGAAGTATTCGGGACTGGGGGCCCGATGGAGTGGGCTCTAGTGCAACCTGGGCCGCTCTGAGGCTTCCACTTCGCATCGCTGGGCCAGGCTCATCTGATGTTTGCTTCTGCTGCTGAAGCCTCGGCTCCCAGTTCCTAGGTATTTCTTGGGGTGTTAGTCAGAATCCAGTTTATCTGCTCCTTCCCCGACACTAGGGGGGTCAGGGGCTGATGGGGGACAAGAAGTGTTTTAATCAAGAAGAATGGTATAGGTCCTCCCACACCTGCCAGTCTGTAAAGCCTCTCCAGTGAGGTCATCTGTCCCTCTTTGGTGAGCCTGTTCATAGGGATCAAAGGCAAATAGGTGTCAGTATGGCAGGCTAATGATGGAGAAAGGCCACGCAGGTCCACGCTTGCTTACCTATTCCTTCCTTACCAGCAACCCGGCTTACATGGAGCTCTCAGACCAGACAGTGCATGGAGCCAGGGTTGAAAGTAAGAGAACTGATCTCTTCTCAGGAGTAGGAACAATGCCAAAGCCACCCAAAATCCACAGGACCCCATGTGTCCTGGACAAGACCCCTTCTGCAGCCCATACCTCCCTGTCTCCCTGCTCTGCCTCCAGGTTTATCATCAACATCACTCATCATCATTTTTAAGTAGGTCTTTGTATTTTACCAAAGATCTTTATATCTATTATTTGAGAATCCAGATAAAAAACTCTGGGAGAAGAAGCCCAAGTGAGGCTCAGATGTGAAAGATGCATCTGAGCCTCAACTATAACATGCACCTCAGAGAGCAGGATCAGGGCTTTTGTTCCTCCCACCACCCAGCTCTTTCTTGACTTGCACTATGCACAGGGAGAGGCTGCAGCTGCAACCTGCCTTGGGATCCCTAGAAAGCTGGGTTCTGAGTCTTAACTTCCCGTCTTAACTGAATCTTGGGACAGTGGGATGCACACACCTATATTCCCTACAGCATGACCACATAAATACTTGTTAGTTTGGTTTTGATTTAAGAAGGTACCATTGGGTTGATTGGGCCATAAAATTGCCTCTTTTTTGAAAGCATCTTCTTGCATGTTCTTGTTGAAGTTCCTTGCCTAGAAGACACGTGTTTTTATTCTACAAGTGTAGCAATTTGATCCTTTTCTGATTCTTTTCCCTGTGAGAGGAAAGGGTCTAGGTATACGGTAGTCAGCATAAGATAGAACTAAATAAAGAAGGGAGCAGATTGGTGCCCCAATGGCAAACTGTAGCCCCTTTAAGTTTTCAGTAACTCAAGCTACCAAACTGTACTAGTGATTCTTGAACCTCTTGGTTTAGAGCAGAGAAATCTCTTTTTAAAGTCAAAGCTCCCTTGGAAACCCAAAACCCAAGCAGGAAGAAAACAATGTAGAATGTGGCTAAGGAGAGTCACATGAAGAGAAAACATTCTCTCAGACTTTCACAGAGAGCAAATTGGTCAAGCAATGGCCGTGACTCACCCACATGGCTGACACTGACAAAGGATCTACAAACTGCGGTACAGGGCTTCAGGGTAAGTCCTGAGGGGATTTGACTGACCTTGTCAGATACAAAAGTTAAATTTCTTGTTATATGGGTCTCACTTTATCTTGGTCTTAACCATCCAGCAGAAAAGTATGATAATGAGGTATAAAAAGTAAAGCCAGGGCTGGGGAGATGGCTCAGTAGAATAAGCGCTTCCCTGGCAATCACAAGGGCCTGAGTTCAATCCCCGGTTCCACCAAAAAAAAATAAATAAATAAAAATAAAAAAAGTAAAACCATATAAATATGCTGAGCTGTAAAGGATTCAAGTCAACAACTTCTGACACTGCCAGTCTTATGGATAATCTACTAATATTACGGACCACTGGAGTATATTGGATTATTTTGCTGAATTCATGCACCTACAATATTTAAATGGCAATGGAATATCCATCTCTGACAAAACTAAACAAAAAAAGGGGAACAAATGAAAGACCATTTTATATCTGTATATACAAAATAGTTAGGATATGAAGCTACTTTTTCTTAATTCAACGAGAAGAAATAATTGTACTCATATCATGTCTGCATCTTTTTTTTTTTCCGCAACCGGGGATTGAACTCAGATCCTTGCGTTTGCCAGTCAAGCGCTTATCCTACTGCGCCATCTCCCCGGCCCCCATGTCTGCATCTTGTACTATGAATAACCACTATGAAGACAGCAGTATGCAATGTATTAATGTTGAAACTGTCCTATTAATCGGTTTTGAAACTGTCTCATTGCTATTTGTTTATCAATAAAATTACTTTAAAAAGAAAGAAAATGAGGTACTCTGGGTAAACTGCAGTGCTGCAGGAGTCTTGGGAAGGGGCCTGGGGCCAAGGGATGGGGCCTGGAGTTCCTCCCATGGCGCCACCCACCTCCCCCTCCTACTCAAGGTCCCCAGGCACCTCCTTGGAACCCCTGGGGCTCTGTTGGGCATAGCTTGAGAGTCACCTGATCAGATCATTGGCCAGCTGGGCTCTGGGGAGACGGAGATGAACACTGCTCCGCCCCTGCCAGGACTGAGCGTTCTGATCATTTCAATGCCATGTGATAAAGGGCCATGACAGAGGTGTGCTGGGGAGCAGAGGGAGAGGCCACCAGGGCTTGGTCAGAGAGGCTGAGATGGGCAGCGCTTCTGGAAGAGGTGGTGCCAGGGTGGCTTTCAGAACATGTGTACAAATGAGAGGGGAAATTTTAAAGTTAAGAATAAAAAAAAATCTATGAATGTCCAAAGGTGACGTAACATTCTGCAGCATCCCTGGCACAACAGTTGGGCATGGTGAGAGGGCAAGCAGGACACAGGAGAGACAAAAGGCTGAGTCACAGGCTGTGGAAAGTGGTGCTAGTCCTGCACCGAGCTGCTTGGCTGCACTGCCACTCCCCGGAAAGTCATTTCTCTTCTGGGTAATCCCTCAAGATGCTCTGAAAAACCACACACACATGGAACTGTCAGTGTGCAGAAGGGCAGCGACGCATGCCTGAGCTTCCCCAGGACCAAAGCCCACCTCTTGCTCAGAACCGTGCCTCACCACCGTATTGTGACCCCATTTCTTGAGATGCTTCCATCTGCCTTGAGTCTTTCCCCTCTCTTCCTCCCATTCTCTCTCTCTCTCTCTCTCTCTCTCTCTCTCTCTCTCTCTCTCTCTCTCTCAGAGGCTCTGGTCTTGCTAAGCTTGGGAAGGGAGAGGAGAGCAGGGTGAAAGGCTGGAGGCTCACCTCAAGGAGACAGGTGGTGCAGCGTAGCCGTGAGAGCCTGCCTATTCAGCACACACCCAGCAAGCAGACTCCTCTCCGGAGGGGTTCAGTAAATAGAGAAGGGGGTCACAGGGTGGCTGCACCAACAGCCTTTGCTCCTTCAGGAGGACACACCAGAACCGCTCTCATGCCAGTGATGGATTTGCTGCCTTCCAGATCACTGCTAAGGCCAGATGCTTGGTCTGGCAAGCCGAGTGTAAGCAACGTCTAGAGACCAAGTCCTTGTCTGTGACACGGGGAAAAATGCATCTTGTGTTCCCTCCACCGATGGCATGTGGCTTGAGATCCACTGCCAGGTTCCTGCCCAAGATCCATTGGCTCTAAAAGACCCTAAGGTGGGCTCAGAAGGAGGAAGGGTGTGTGCGTGCGTGTGTGTGTGTGTGTGTGTGTGTGTGTGTGTGTGTTCTTCTGGAGAGATGACCCACGTCTTCATGAGGTTCTGGAGCAAGGGTAAAGCCCTGAAATTATTACTAAACACATTCTCACAGGTGAAGGAACCAGGACCGAAGGGCAGTCATGCAGGAGAAGGCACACGCTGTAGTCTGCACGGCCTCCCACAAAAGAACTGGAACCGCAGGGAGAGCACTCAGGGAGGTCGATTGCGGCGCAGTAGGAAAACCAGTGATTTGAGTGACGCAGAAATGAAGCCGCCTGGCACCCAAATCACTGAAATCCTTGTCCCCACAGTGCTTAATCAGGCACGGTCCTTGATGTTGGAGTGCAAGGAAGACTGGTGGCCCCGAGTCTAGTCCAGCTCTCAACCTGCTGGACAGAGTGAGCTGGGGTTTCTGAAGCCCCCTCAGATGAAACAGGGAGAACAGAGAAGCGGCAAGCTGCTCCTCTCCCATGTTTGACTTGTAGGAAGAAATGCAGAGCGTGGGGAGCTGTCTGGGTGGACTGCCTGTGGATCTCACAAGTCTCTCAGTGGAAAAGCACATCTGCACTCGATTTGTTATGCCTCTCAGCTCGAGGCTTCAAGAGTTTGGAAGAGCAGTTTTGATCCTTCTAGCCCTGGGCCAGAGGGATACCTGGTACCTGGAAGCCATGAAACATACTTTGTTTTCACTCTTTCATGCAGTTTTCTTTTTTTTTTTTTTTTTTTTCATTTTAATGGTAAAAAAATAAAAATAGCAATGAGACAGTTTCAAAAACAGGTTAGTAGGACAGCTACAATAATTAATACATTGCCTATTGTTGTCTCTGTAGTAGTTATTCAGAGGACAAGATGCAGACATGATACCTTGTCTAAACAATATTTGTACAAACCTTGTTTCTCATTGAACTAAGGAAAAGTAGCTGTATATCTATCCTATCTTGTATATACACATATATATTTTTTTTCCACAACAAAAGGGTCCTTTATTTACATCCCCCTTTTTTGTTTTGTTTTGTCAGAGACGGGTGTCCCATTGCTGGTAGAGAAGCTGTAACCAGAGAAGCCATTAAAGGACCTTTTCATACTTGATGACTATATTCTATGTGATACTATGTGAAATGTTTATGGAAATTTCCCAAAAATTATCTTTGCAGTACATGTAAGAAAAACACAAATTATGCTTATGTTGTGATTTAGAAGTGAAGTTTTGTTTATGTTGTTGTAGTGTTACTGGGGGTTACTGCCAGGGCCTTCACAAGGGCTACATCCACAAAACTCCTTGTGGGTTTGTTTTGTTTGTTTGTTCATTGTTTGTTTGTTTGTTTGTTTGTTTGAGACAAAGTCTTGCTAAGTTACAAAGTTATCTAGGTTGGGCTTAAATTTATGATTCTCTTGCCTCAGCCTCCCAGAATGCTGGGATTGTAGGTGTGGGTCACCATGCCTGGCTAGAAATTTAATATTTTAAAGAAGATCTATACCAGTGGAAGATGCTAATCTCCTAGAAGCCCTGATGTTGGAATTTCCAGGCACAGTCTGAGTGTTGACCATGGTTGGGATACCACACTGGCATTTGGTTTAGAGTCAGTGAACACTGACCACAGAGTATGTATCTTGCTTTCAATTGCAAACCTGTTTTGTATTTTGTCAATATTCTTTATGTAGTAGAGTTCACTTGTTTTATTCCACTGATATTTCTTATAAAACTAAAAAGAAAAAATATTTCACATAAAAGCAGAATCATATGGTTCTCAATTCATTTAAGTAAAATATTTAATTAGACATAATACATCCAAAGGGTAATGAATATTCAGAGCCTTTGGTTTCATAGAAAATAAAGGAAGAGGGCCGGGGGGGATGGTTCAGTAGAATAAGTGCTTGCCTGGCAAGCACAAGGTCCTGAGTTAAGGAAGAAAGAAAGAA
>NW_004524716.1:121237-129281 GCF_000260255.1 Octodon degus
GAAAGAAAGAAAGAAAGAAAGAAAGAAAGAAAGAAAGAAAGAAAGAAAGAAAGAAAGAAAGAAAGAAAGAGAAAATAAAAGAAGAAATAATGGTTTGGGAGCAGCTTGATTAGGATTATCATAAATCAATCTCAGACTTGCTTTGTTGGCGCAAGAACTGCCTCTTATCCTGGTTTTCCTTATTCGCGATGTTGCCACGCCCTTGCTGGCCACCTGAAGGGAGCCGGCAAAGTTCCATCAGGCAAGATGGGCCCTTGCAGGTGGAGCAGGGTGCACCCCGGGAGCACCTGAAGAGCAGCTGTGTGGTGTGGGTGGCCTGCCCTCCAGGGACCTCCCAGTGGGTCCCCATTCACATTGGCAACCAAGGCTGCTTTATTCTTTTAATTGAGCTCTGCTCCTTGCAGTGAAGAGAAGCCAAGCTTGAAGTCCATGCCTCGCTGCATAGAGTAGAAAACTGGGACTCCTTTGGTGTGGGCCCCTGCATTCCATGCTCCCTGCATTTCCCGGGGAAGGTAAAGCACTAGACACTCTGCTCAGGATGGGGCTGGGACTGTGTTTGGGGGAGCACAGGAGACCAGACAAGGCAGTACAGGGTCTGTGGAGGCGCTCAGAGTAAAACCAGGGACAGTTGTCAGCTTCCTTTCCTGTCCTGGGGGTTCTTGTGGCTTGAAGGTCCCAAGGTGGTGGATGATGACAGGTGCTGCAGGGGTCCCAGCCTCTGCTCCAGCTCACCAGCCTGGCAGTACTTCAGCATCTTTGATTCTCTTACCAACTGTGGGCCAAGGGCAGGGTGGGGGCCATCATTGTCGTAGTCCTGAGTCCTAGAGCTGATGGAAAGTTCTTCAAGGTCACACAGCTCATAGGAGGCATGTTCAGAGTTTGAAGCTGGATCTTCTAACTGCGACATCCAGCCTCCTTCCATTGTTCCCACTGCCTTGTTCACATGCCCCGACGAAGCCAGACACGTGACCTCCATTCACACAGCAGATCTCTGTGCTAAATCACTCACAAACCCTTGCATTTTTTGGTGAGGTCTGTTGACTGACTATTACTATAGTGTCTGGCAAGGCAGGTGAGCTCATGCAAGCTCAGAGAGGTTAAATGACTAAGCTAGAGTCACACAGCAAAGTCAGGGTTCCATTCAAATGTTCATATGTCCTTTTTTTTTTTAAATTTTATTTATTTATTTGTGTGTGTGTGTGTGTGTGTGTGTGTGTGTGTGTGTGGCCAGCTCAGCCCACCAGGGGGCGGGCTGGCTGGCATGTGGTGCTGGGGGATCGAACTGTGGTCCCTGGGTTTTTGCTAAAGCTTGTTCTAAGTAGGTGCTTTAGACCACTGAGCCATCTCACCAGCCTGTTCATATGTCCTTAAGGAACCTGAAGGACACTCTCAGAGAGCACTAAGTTTTAGCCATCTGTCTCTGCTTTGATTTTTTGTGACTCAGCTCTGATATTGTGGGTGCAGCTTATTTCTTTTTTAATATGTATTTAGTATAGGGTCTAACTATACAAATGGGACTCATAGTGATCCTCCTGTTTTTAGCCTCCTAAGCTCTGAGATTACAGGCACACGCCACCACTTTCTGTCTCAATCACCATCTCAGTGCACCCTGGGGTGGGAGGCAGGACCGGCATGGGATCGAACCCCGGTCCCTACATCTGCCTAAGCAGGTGATTTAGTCCTCTGAGCTATCAGGCCGGCCCTGTGCAGCTTATTTCTGAGAAGCAAAAAGAGAAGCAAGAAAGCAATGTGAGCCTGACATATGGATGACAGAGAGCACCTCAGTGACCGTGGTCACCTATCAGCTGGCAGATGTGGGCAGATTCTATGCCTAGATCTCCTGAAGTCATGGGTGATGATTGTAGAGGGAATGGGTGAAAACAATTGTCAAGGCCACAGGCAAAAATCCTAAAATATTTCCATTTTCTCTCAGGATAATACACACTCATCAGACTCTCAGGCTTGTTTAAAAAAAGAGTAGTCAACCAGTCACTTTTTATCATCAATACCTTAAACAGGGACGAAAGAGACTCAAAGCAAAAGTGACTTCAAAAGGAAGTGGTGCGTGGTATTGCATGCATGGCTGCGGGTGGCCTAGAAGGTAGTTCCTTGGGGCTGCGTAATTGAGAGCAAGTCTATTAGCCTCTCTGGGCCTCAGCACCTCTTTGAAGAGTGACTGAGGTGATCAGGTGACACACTGCACCAGAGGGAAAGCTAAGCGCCATCACTAGCTACCATCCAAAACCCTTTGTTCATCTGGCTTCATTATAAGAAAATGAATTGGCCCAGGTCAGACACACCAAGAAGACTTATGCTTTATTATTTTTAATATATATGTGTGTGTAGGTCACTGTGTGTGGAAACTAATTTTCCACACTTCCGGTCATAACCATAAGCCACACAGCGTGGTGCAGTCCTGAGGTACTCAGAGGTGGCTCAAGTCACTTGCTTCTGCTGCTTTGGTTCAACCAGCTCTGCCCTGGTGGGCTTTAGTTCCCTCCAGACACTTCCCTGTGCTCAGCTCACCAAGTTTTACCAGATGCTTCTGAAGGACACCAAAGACCAGCTGCTGAGACCCACAGCGGGCTGGGGCCTCGTGATCCCTGCCTCCATCTGTCTCATACATGGGGAAACTGAGGCTCAGAAAGGTGCAGCAGTGGCTTGGCCCAGTGATTGCTCTTCGTACCTAACAATACAGCTAGAGTCCTTTTCAGCCCATTCCTGCTCTTCAGAAGCACAAGGTTGTGAGCAGGAGCTCTGAGAAATGGTTCAAAATGCAGGGATTTCATAGATGAGCAAGCAGAATGCAGAATTCACAGGAATTTAGAAAACATGTCTGAGCATCTAACGTGAGCCAGATTCTGGGTTTTTAAGATAAAATATGAGGATCGTGATTTCCTGCTTAGTCAGGCCGCTCCAGAGGACAGGGAACCTGCAGGCAGCTGTGCTCCACCTGCGAACCAGCTGACCCATCCTGCTTCTATCCTGGGGCTCCCCTCCTGGAATCCTCCCTGCTGTTTTGCCCTTCTCCTTCCAGAACCTTCTTCTGCATTCCCAGGTACAGTAGAGGATCACAGTAGAGAGGGAGAAAGTAATACCTTATGACCCTGAGGGAAAAGCCAGTCTCCGCTTCCCTTTTGACCAACAGCCACCAAACACTGACCCCAAAGCCTCCACTTCATACCTGTTTCTGGAGACTTTGAGGCCGTGGCCCATAGCTGGGTGCCATGAGCACGTGACATTGTCACAAAGAGACAGATCAAACAGACAAAAGATCAGCAAAGAAAAAACCGAACTAAACCAAACTTGTGAAAAAAATGGACCGAGTAAAAGTTTACAGAATGTTCCAACCAACAATATCAGACTATACATCTCTCTCAGCTCCACACAGGATATTGTCTAAAATGAACCATATGCTAGCCTACAAAACATGCTTAAGTAAATGCAGAGGAATTGAAATCGTCCCTTGCATATTATCTGACCATAGTGCAATGAAATTGGAAATTATTGGCAAAACAGACCACAGAAACTCCATAAGCACATGGAAATTAAATTACACTCTTCTGAATGATCAATGAGTCCCAGATGAAATCAAAGAAGAAATTAAGTGATATCTATAATCAAATGAAAATGCAAATACGACATACCAGGACCTGTGGAAAGCAAGGAAAGTGGTCCTCAGAGGGAAATTTATAGCAGTGACTTCTCACATCAAGAAAACAGAATGAGCACAAATAACCAACCTAATGCTGCATCTCAAGCTTCTAGAAAAAGAAGAGTAAGTGAAGTCAAAATACCAATGAAGGAAGGAAATTATAAAGATCAGAGCAAAAATTAATGCAGTGGAGACTGGAAAAACAATACAAAATGTTTTTGCTGTTACTTTAACATGTATTGATTTAAAAAAATAAAAATGAAGGGTAATTTTCAACATCATTCAGGATAACTATTTCCTGGTATAAAAAGACATTATTCTCAAACAATAACTCTCTCAAAAAATCATGCAATCAGAGTTTTAAAAGTTTCACTGAATGTCTCAAACTTTGGGAAACAAATCATGCAGCAACCATCTTGACCAGTTTTTGCCCAAATAAACACAAAGTCTTTCAAGTCAACACAGTGGCAGGCTCTGCTGTGAAAACGCGTGCTGAGTGGAAGCAAACCCCACAATCCGAGGAGGATCCCACACTCAGATGGGGCCTGGCAAGGAGCTGCCGGGTCCCTGTGCCCTTGCGGGTGAGAAAGGTGAAGCACCCAGGCTGCAGGAGTAAGCTCAGCAGTCTCCAGCTCTTTGCCCAGAGCCCTGGGATGGACCAGGCTCTTTCTGCTTGAATAATTTCAAATCCCCACTGAAAAAAAACAACAAGAAATTCCATTCACTTATAGCTGTGATCTTGACTTGCACAATTTCATGTTTCCTACCCTTTAAAGCCTGTCCAAGCTTTGCACAAGTTTGATACCTTTGAGAGCTCACTCTCTAGCCTAAAATGCCACACCCCAAACAAGAATCCACCAGAGTGTTGCAAAGGCAGGAGGTGGTAACACAGAGCAATGTACAATTCCCCACATTCCCAACGTTGTTCATGCTCATTTAATTAAAAAGAAAGTTGGCTGCTCTGGATTCAGATGTGGTGAAATTTTCATCAGTGTCAAAGGCATCAACCAGATTTGGAAAAAAAAAATCTAAAATTAAGGGGGCTGGAGAGATAGCTCAGTGGAATAAGGGCTTCCCTGGCAAGCACAAGGGCCTGAATTCAATCCTGGATTCCGCAAAACAAACAAACAAAACAGATTTGGGAGTTTGATAAAAAGTGAAAAATCCATACCAGACCTGCTGCAAAATTAAGAGAAGGTAGATTAAAGTGCATCATTAACTGTCTCTTTAAAAAATGTATAACTTAGCACCAAAAGCAAAGGTGGGCTTTGCCCTTGATGCTGAACGACACTGGCTCTAGAATTCTGTGCAAGTCCGCACAAAAATACATTCTCTAAGAAAACTGTTTTCCACTTAGTGTAAACTTCCATCTGACCGAGTTCAAAGGCAACTCACAATAAAACTGCCGCAGTCTTAAAATTCTGCAGGCTAAGAGTTCCAGACAAGCTGCAGTGAAGCACACAGATACAGCGTGGACACTTTAGGTTTTAGAGTTGGAGGAAATTGGAGTAAAAGGTTGAGTTTGTGTACAATACTTTTAGAAGCTCTAGGAAGACCCAATATCATGATAGCTGAAGCAGCCTGTGAAAACGTCCCTGTGGCCTGCTGTTGCTGAGTTGCCACCATACCCATAACTTCCATACCCCGCACCAGTGTTCATGTAGCCTCCATGGTCGGCACTGCCAAGTCCTCACCCTCGGTCTCACCCACGGATGCTGCCACCTCATTGTGCATGGGGATGACCCTCCCAAAGCCCCAGCTGTGTGGCTCGGCAGCAAATTTTGGTCCACCTCTCTTTTTTTTTTGTTGGCATTGAGGGCAAGGGGGCTATCAGGGAAAAGCTTTCCAAGTGCAGTGAGGGCAGCATATGCCTTTACCACTTTCTTATTTGAGCCAGCACCTTGAAACTTCTGTCTGTCCACCTGAACCTCCATGACAAAGTGAACGTCATGGCTGCTTCCAGTCTTAGAGGCCTCACTTCTTCTCATTCAGCTCCATCACTGGTTTCTTGCCATGCTTTGTCAGGATTGGCCCCTGCTGTTTTACCTTCTCAGTGGTGGCATCAGAGGGAAAGGCAGCACTGGGGGTGGAGATGGCTTCTACCATGGGGGGCAGGGCCTCCACAGCCAGCTTCACCTCTGTCTCCTCAGCAAAGTCTCCCACCTTGCTGAAGTCCCTACCTTCAGCAGCTGTCCACAAACCCATGTTCTCTAACACCTTCACAGCCACAGGAAGCTTGGAAATTTTTTTGAAGTGCCTTGAGGCCTCAAAGGAACTGTTGTCCACCTCCACAGACATGGTAAAGATGCAGAAGTGCACAGAGCTGTCGTGGTTACCAGCTTGTACTGCAGCCCTGGCTTCATCTGGTTCAACAGCATCAGTGCATCCTTGGCCTGGGTGCTCAGCCTGCTTCTCTTTCTTTTGAATCTTCTTTTTCCTGGGGACTTCTTCTCCCCATCCTCCTTCATAGTGCATTCATAGGTGCAATAGCATAAGTGGTGCTGGGGGGAATTTGAACAGTGTAGTCCACTAGGTTTGCAGGGGGTCCAAGCCCAGGACTTTGTGGACCTGGCTGAAGGCAGCAAGCTGCAGCACATGCTGTACACTCTGTGTGATATCTTCCCATCGCTGTCTGTCTAGATGCCCAATAGCATCATGGCTTCTTTTTCACAAGGTTCATAAATGTCAGAATCACCTGGTGTCACGATGCTGGACACCAGGCATTCCAACACTCTCTGCAGGGCCTCACTGGCACACATTGGCCTGTTGGCCGTGCCAATTGACTTCTCACAGGAGCTCCAGGGGTCATCCTCCGAGAGGACCTCAGGTGGGCATGCAGGTACACAGGTCCCTTAGGACTCAGATAACAATGACACAGGACTTCAGCTCACTGGAACCACTTGGCACGTGAGAGGGATGCCAAGGCAGCGAGGCATTTCTGCCCATCCAGAACATCTGGGGAATCATTGACTGATAGCATTTCTCCATCTAGCACCTTCTCCATCTTTTTTCTGAAAACAGGAGATGTCAGGTGAATGGTCGAGGACAATGGGGGCCCTTTTTTTAAATCACAATTGCAGCATCATTCGCAGACTGGAGTATTTCATATTTGTCTTCTGTTACAGCAGCAAGCCTGGTGGCCAGGTTGTCAGCCACCTTGTCCAGAAGAGAAGTTGTGGACTTCTCCTTACATAGCAGCACCAGCTCTAGATCCAAGTCCCGCATGAACAGAAGGCCATCTGCCACCAGGCTGACCCACCCCGAAGGGTTCTGGTCGTGTGTTCCACCTTCTGTGCCCCAGCCCCTTCTTTGCTCTCATTGTCTGCAGGCACATCCATGTTGTTGAACTTGGCCTGCTCACTGTTGCCCTTCTCTTGCTTGTCAATCCAGTTGGACACATCTTTGAGAGCCCGCTCGGTATGGGACCCTATGATCTGCACTGCCTCCAGTTCCTCTTGTGTACTGAAGCTTTGACATCACGCGGCGATCATCATTCACAAAACTCTGCATTGAATGCTTAGTGCAGGGACTCACCCTTCTTCCTCTCATGGTGAAGTGGTGATGGTACAATGCTATTTTCACTTTTTTTCTATAGTGTCTGGAAATCAAAATGTTGCTTAGTTTTCAAAACTGTGACAAATTTCCTTGATGTCACCAATATTTCAACTATCTTCTCAGCATCCCTTCATTGACCAGCCTCCACCACCTCCTCCCTCCTGGCAAAGCCCACCAGGGTCTACCACCAAAGCCATGTGGTGCATACTGGGCTGCTGAGTCCAACTGTAATGGCAAGAAGGGAAGGAGGAGCCAGGGACTAGCTGGTTGGCAGGTGGGCGCATACCAGGGAGGTGTGGGGCCACATGTAACAATACAAAAATTAATGAATCAAAGAGTTGATTCTTTGAAAGAATAAATAAAATTAATAAACCACTAGCCAAACTTATCAAAAACAGGAAATTAAAAAAAAAACTTCATGCAATGAGGAATGAGAACAATGAAATTGCAACAGACCCTGTGGAAATTCAGAAAAATCACCAATACCTACTTAGAAAATCTTTACTTGCAAAGGATGGAAAACAGAAGAAATGGATGAATTCCTGGAAATATATGAACTGTCAAAATTGAACCAAGAAGATATTTGAATGACCCATATTAGTCAGTAAAATGGAAAAAAGAACTAAAACCATGTCAACAAAACCAAGCCAAGATCCTGATAGATACACAACTAAATTCTGCAAGAAATTTAGAGCAGATTTCAGGCCAGCTCTTCTTAAACTATTTAATGAAATTGAAAGGGAAACAATTCTCCCTAAATCTTTTCTAGAGACAGATATTATCCTGATTCCAAAACAAGAGAAAGACCCAACCAAAAAAGAAAAGTACAGGTCA
>NW_004524716.1:130986-132321 GCF_000260255.1 Octodon degus
TATATCCAACTGTCCCTCAGACAAAAAACTTCAATCTAGAACATATAGAGAATTTTAAAAATTAGATCCCCAAAATTCAAAGACCCAATCAAAACATGACCATCTGCTGTGCCTGCATGCCATGCCAGCTGCACCCCTGGGGTGTGCTGAGACCGTGACTGGCGTGGTGATGTGCGCCTGTAATCCCAGTGCATAGGAGGCTGAAAACAGGAGGACCACTACAAAGCTGATCTGTGTAGTGAGACCCCATAGGTCCTGTACTAAATACATTTTTAAAAAATGGCCATCTGAGATAAATATATACTTCTCAGATAAAGAAACACAAATGACAAATAAATATATGAAAAAATGTTCAACATCATTAGTCATTTGAGAAATGCAAAATAAACCACACTGAGACTCCAGCTCACCCCAAAAGGAATGACTTCCATCAAGATGTTAACCAATAACAAATGCTGGAGCAGTTGTGGGGAAAAGGAACCCTTCTCCACTGTGGGTGAGAGTGCAGAAGGGTACAACCACTGTGGAAAGCAGTGTGGAGATTCCTCAAAATGTAGAATTGAAAGTTTCATTCAATCCAGCTCTTCCCCTCCTGGGTATCTTTCCACATGAACTGAAAACATCATACCACAGCAATGTGTGTGCACCCCTGTTTATCGCAGCACAATTTGTCATAGGTAAATCTTGGAAACAACACAAATGCCCATCAACTGAGGAATGAATAAAAGAGATGTGGTGTTTTTACACAATAGAGTATCACTCAACTATAAAAATACATAAATCTAAGGCTTTTACAGATAGGGATGCAACTAAAGACCATCCACATAAGTGAAGTAAATCAGACCTACAAGTGCAAACACGACATTGTCTAGCTAGTGCATAACCTGAATGAGTAAATAAAATCTGAAAGGCACACCAGATACGGTGAAAGGGAAAGAATCTGTTCAAAGACAAGCAAAAACTGCAAAGTGGTAAAGGATTGGGGGGTGGGAAGAGACATATTTATGTACGTACGTAGAATAGCTTGGATAATTGTACTGCTGATTTTTGCTGGTCTACAGAAGAGAGCAGCTGATGTTGAATTTTGTTCATGTCTTTCTTATTTCTTATAATGTCTTTTCTTTTTTATACCAATTTTGCCTGCTTATATCTGATAATCTGAACAAATTTGAGGACAACATTATGTAATACAGCAACCATTGTGGAATTCTTATTATTTTGTTCGGTGAAGTTCTGCATTTCTTCTTCTTCTTCTTCTTCTTCTTCTTCTTCTTCTTCTTCTTCTTCTTCTTCTTCTTCTTCTTCTTCTTCTTCTTCTTCTTCTTCCTCTTCTTC
>NW_004524716.1:133541-135473 GCF_000260255.1 Octodon degus
ATCATTTCTGGAGGCAAGTGTTATTCTGATACCAAAACCAGAGAAAAACTCAACCAAACAAGAAAAATATAGGCCAATCTCTGTAATGAACGTGGATGCAAAAATCCTCAGGAAAATGCTAGCAAACAGAATGTAACAAGTCATTAAGAAGATTATGCACTGTTATTGGTCAACTAACAAATTCTGGAGGGGCTGTGGAGAAAAGCCCCTCTCCACTGTTGGTGGGAATGTAGATGGGTGCAACCATTGTGAAATCAGTGTGAAGGTTCCTCAAAAAGCTAGAATTAGTGATCCCATTTGACCCAGCTATTCCTCTTTTGGATATTTTCCCAGAATTAAAAACATCATACAATGCTGATGTATTTGCACCCATGTTTATAGCAGCACAATTTATATTAGCTAAATCTTGGAAGCAACCCACATGCCCATCAACCAAGGAATGGATTAAAGAAAGAAATGGTATTTTTATACAATGAAGTATTACTCAGCTATAAAGAAAAATAAACCTGAGGCTTTTAAAGGTAAATGGATACAACTGGAGATCATACTCATATGTGAAATAAATCAGACTCCCATATGTAAAAGTCACATTGTGTTCCTCATATAAGAAACTGAAAGAGTAAGTAAGATCCAAAATACAGACACTGTAAGGAAAGAAAAGCAGCTGCCCCAAAAGGAAAGAATAGCTGGGATGGGAGAGAGGAGAAAAGAAAAGAAATTTTTTTTAAAAATTACATATATATATGTTTCTTCTTTCCCCAATCTATCTGCAATAGAATCTGAGAAAATGAAAGAAACTGCTCAAAAGGTAAGCGCCAGTGTTATTTCCAGAACAGAAATCGTAGCTTTTGTCAGCCAGCTCTGAGCTCATGCTCCCTCGGTGCAGTGTCCACAGTGATCATAGGCAGTCCTTCCCTCTGCAGGGCCTGCCAGATGACCTGTCCCCAGGAGGTCAGCCTCACACCTCCCAGTCCTCAGGCCAGAGCTGCATACAATACCCCTCACATATTGCATGAGTCCATATTGAATGCAAAACCTTGCTGGACACTAGAATCAAAACCCATGTGGGCCAAAGGCCACGAGGAGCACTTATCTTCAAGGAGCTATGGCTACAGACAACACAGCAAGGCCACTTGGAGGGAGGGACAGAGGATGGGAAGAGCACAGAGGAAAGGTCAACAGTGCGCAGACCACAGGGGCAGTTTCGCAAAGGAGGCGATGCACAGGCTGGGCCTAGGAGTTGGCAGAGGCTGGTCATGGACACTCGGGAAAGCATCTTTTAGGCAAAAGGATGGCTCACACAAAGATATCTTGGTTACTTTTTCATTAGTAAGACAAAATGCCTGATACCCAAAGTGAAAGGAAGAAATGTTCATGTAGCTCACAGTGTGTAGAGGTTGCAGAGTCCGTATTTGACTGGCTCCAAAGCAGAGTGGCACATGGCAGAGGGGCAAAAATTCATGGCAGCAGAACACTGAAGAAGCAACATACAGAAGGGGAGGCTCTTTGTGTCCTTCTATTGTTTGAGGGCTACCTGCAGGTGCAGCACTCACACCCTTAATCCCAGCATCACACACCCTAGATTCAACTACCTCCAAACAAGTCCTACAACCACACAAAACTTTGAGGGGGCACCTAGACACAAACCATAGCAGAAATGGAAGAGCACAGTGGGCCTTTTGAAACTTTTTCCTAAGAATTATGTAAACATTGATGAATTTGGGGTAAGAAAGTCTTTTCTTGCATGAACTCAGTTGAGCCAAGTTATTCCCTTACCCAGTTTTCTATACAAGGCAGTTAAATGTTTCCAATTTTTCCTGGTTTTACTTTTTTCCCATAATTTTATTGAGAAACAAATAGCAATGAGACAGTTTCAAATCAAATTGGTAGGACAGTTTCAATAATTAACACATTGCATACATTCTTCCTAGT
>NW_004524716.1:136063-139597 GCF_000260255.1 Octodon degus
CCAGACTCAGGAACGGCTGCACCACACTCTGGGCCAGAGCACAAGGTCAAGGAAACAGCCTTCTGGATCCGAACAGTGAGTCAACCAAACCGCACAGTCAAAGCAGTGGAGTAAAGGCCTCCTGCAAGCAGGACTGTGAAAGAAATGCTGATTAAGTGCATTGTCGGATAATTCAAAGTACAGGAGGGACATGCATAAGGGACACAGTGGGCCTTTTACAAAGTAAAAAGTTTGGGCTTTGTACAGAGATAAGTGTGGAGTTAAAGAAACAGAACTGTACCATAGGGCTTTTCCTTAAGAAGCAACTGAATTAAGCTCTGTCCTTCCCTACAGCTCCTGGCAATCCTAGAATAGTGGAATTACTTTAACCATTTGTCTTGGGTCTTTTACAGATTACTCTCACAGCCTGAAAAGGCAGCTGTATAGTTGCTTCTTGATTCTTCTTCTCTTCTTTGTTGTGAAATACTGCCCGCAGTGGATGGCAAACTAGCTAGCACTGGACGTGACCTTCCGTCAAAAAAATTCATAAAACCGGACAAAATATGTAAGACAATTCTTTTCAGGTATTGAAGAGCAGGCAGTGTAGGACAGTGATCCTGGAGAGAAGAGAAACATTCAAGGTAGGGCGCATCATCAGTATGGCTTTCTGCTTAGCGAATTTCCTCCCAGCAGCTGAACTGAAGTATCAGAGGGCAGAGCTCTGGGCTGCGGAGGCAGGCAAGGAAGCAGAAGGAGCTGCCCCTGCGAGGGCTGTGTGGGGACCTGGGGCAGAAATCGAGGCAAGCATCCTTCACAAGCCTTGGGTAAAATTTTGAGTGTGTCTTTGCTGGGTGGGTCCACATCACCTGTCAAAGATCGCCTATGGGGCCGGAGAATGAACAGCAACACTGTAGACTGTGTAGTATCGGACTCAGGCTTTCAGTGGTTCTGCCGCTAGAAAGGTCACACCGTAGTTCCACAACGGGTGCGTTCGAAGACCCTCAGTGGCTGCCTACCACTACAGAGTGTGCCAAATGCAAATAGACTATCATTTGCTTCTGTACATGCATTCCGATAGCAATGCATTATTATTAGGGTGTATTAGACATAGTAGAATGTATTAGGCACAGTGAAATATCAACAATAACTAAAAATAAAAAGAATCATTATAGCATTATACTATAATAAAAGTTGTTTAAAACTTTTGTTTTATTTAGTATTTTCAAGCCCTAGTTGTCTGTAGGTAATTGAAACTATAAAGTGAACTAATGAGCGAGAACCACAGCACTTCAGGGGTGAGGAATCTGCTCTAGGGTAAGAGGCATGCTCTGGGACTCAATTGTGAACAAAAATAAACCCGCTCTAACAAAGAAAATAAAAGAGACCTTAAGGGCCGGACAAATAGCTCAGTGGATTAAAGCGCCTGTGAGCAGGTGGCAGGGGCGGGGGTTCAATCCCCTGAGCCTGCTGTTCTGGCCTCATCCCCAGGGTGCACTGAGATGGCAATTGAGACTGGGCGTGGTGGCACATGCCTATAATCCCAGCTTTTGAGAGGCTGTAAACAGGCAGATCACTACAAATCCAATCTAGTAGTGAGACCCTGAACACCCTGTAGACCCTGCCTTAAGATACAAAAATAAAAAATAAAAAATAAAAGGAGACCTGGTAAGATATAAAGGTATGCTAGTAACTTAATGGCTTTCGAGGAAAAAAACCCTCACCATCTTTCAAAGGCAGACAGGAAAACCCCGACTCCCTGCAAAGTTTCATCTACGAAGTCTAACACATAATTAAAAATTACTAGACAAGTGAAGAAGCAGAATCCCTGTAGTCAATCCACCATGAAGAGTGGGAAGTTATTCTCAAAGGAAACTTTAAAGAGGGAAAAGATGAATTGTACAGACACCCACCGGCCCAACGACCATTCAGGAAGTGTGGGCCAGGACTGACATTGAGTCTTATTAGCAGAATCTCCTGATGACTTTACAGGAAGGTGATGAAGATCTGGACTAAAGTCCTGCAATCTGTGAGCCTCGCGGTTGTGCTAAAAGATAACTGAATGTCGGGGCTGAAACCCCATAGCTTGCGACCCTCCTTTTTCATTACGTAGGAGAGAACTGGGACTCAAATGGAAAGTGATTTGCCTAAGATCCCAGGGCCATTTTGAAGGTATACAGGGATTAGAACCCAAACCTCATAACTCCCCTCCCTCACACAGCTTCCCTGAGATGGTGTTGTGCTAAAATAGTCTAAGATGACTAATTGTGTGTCCTTGTGGGGGAAGTCCCCAGCCATACTTGCTGAGACAACACCAAGGTGTCACTTCTCTCTTCTCCCACATACAATGAGAAGGTTTCCAGTAAGCCAACTGATAGGAACAAAGGAGGGTCAGAAAGCATAACAAACCAGACACATGACCCCCAACACGTAGAAGGCTTCTGAAACTGAGGTTTAGAACTGTGTGGGTTTTTTAATTTTTTATTTTTGTTTGTTTTTATGTGCTTTTTTTTTAAAAAAAAAAAATTCACATTTGAATTGGTTTACTTGATGCCCAGAAACAATACAATGAGGTCATGACACTGGCTTTGATCCATAGTAGAGCCCAGTTAGTATCCACAGAGGAAAAAGAAAATACCTTCCCCACCCTCGTCTGTATTTGCAGATGAGGTTCTTGGCAACACACACACAACAAATGAAGGATCCCAGTGGATGGGTCATGCCCTCTTCCCAGTCCTGGGAAACACAACAAGGCACTGACTGTGACTCTTCCAGCTCATTTTCCTCCCAGGAAACAGCCACAGGCACCCACTCTACCTCTCCCTGGGCAGCTGTGGTCCAGCCTGTCAAAGATGTGCTGTCCATGTACTTGCTGTGTCCGCCAGTGAGCGGGCTCCCTAGCTCTCCCAGCTGGAAAAGCCTGTGTTGTACATCCAGATGTTTCAACACAACTGTGGTTTGCTGCTCTTCTTTGAGCTCCTGCTGCTTTGGGGACTTGGTGCTGGTTCTGTGTGCAGTGCAATGGGGACTAGAGAAGTCCAGATGGGGAGTTGGCTACGATCTCCAAGACTCCTCCCTGTTCTACAGTGGAGGAAGTTCTCCCAGATCTCCTTCATCCAAAGAAGAGCTGAGCCCTTAACACACATCTCCCCGGTGTCAGGGAGGAAGTGCTGGGTTCATGGGCATCACCTCATTCCCTCCTAGCTAGAACCCTGTGAAACAAGGAGCATCTTTGCCTCTGTCCCTAGTATAAGGAAGCTGAGATTCTAGTGACTAAATGTCTGCCCAACATCACACAGCTTGTTTCTCATGTCAAATGGAACAAGTCACTTTGACGTCAAGCTCCTGTCACAGCGCTGCCTCCAAAAGTGTGAGGAAGGAACCCAACCTTGGGAACCTGTAACTGACTGTCTTTATGACCCATATCTGGTACAATGGGAGAAAAGCTGCATAAGCAGAAATGTTAATGAGAAGTGCAAGCTAGCCCTTCATGTATTTTCAAGTCCACATTGTTCCGTTCTATGCAAGCTTTTACAAACTAACCCTGGCAGGTGATCA
>NW_004524716.1:140842-154492 GCF_000260255.1 Octodon degus
AGGGAGACACCCTGAGTGGCAGAGACTGTAATTGGTGGCATACACACAGCAGTCAACAATGGACCACAGCCTTTTCCCAGGAGGACCAGAGATAGCCCAGGAACATAGTCACCGCAGTCCAGCAAAGCCCTCCAGGCAGTCTCCACCTGGCTGGAACAACACTCAGGATGAAATCGGCTGGCACACATGCAGGCTGCCAGCTTCTTAGCTTCTGGGCTAAGCTCAGCAAACCAGGGATTAACAAAAAGCTCTGGAGCACTGAAACCGTAACTCAGGGTAAACAAATACCTGGGTGGGCAATGGTTCTTTCCTTCTTTCCCCATTGGTGTGGGCCACCTGTTGTACTGGTGCAGTGAGCCAGATGCAGCTTAGCGCAGGAAATTGGGAAACCACACTCACCCCCACAGAACCACAATAAACAGGAGGACTTCATTGCAGGTATCCTGCATGCTGCAGGGATGAGACTCTGCAAGGCAGGCCTCCCTGCTCTGGTCTTCAGGGCTTGAATCTCCTTTCCTGGTTATCCATCAATCTGTATTCTAGGCTGGGCCCCTTTGCCCCAGGCCTTCACACACACACACACACACACACACACACACACACACACGGTCTCTTTAGTGCCTACCTTTTGAACCTCACCCTAGAAATGGCCCCCTTCCAGTGGCCTTTGTGGGTAGCATCTTGCCCTCCTGCAAGAGGTAGAGTAAGCTATTACTTGGAAACTCTATGCCAAGCTTTGCTGGCAGCTTATTTCCAGCCCTCCTCCTCCTCACCCACAGAGCTCAGCTGCCCTGAGGCTGTGTCTGTGCTGGGACAGGAAGCCTCTGTCAGTGTCATCAGTCCCTAAAGTATACATTTCAGGGCTCAAGGGCAATGGGAATAGCCAGAAGCTCACGGGACCTTGGCCAGGAGATCTTGCACTGGCAGCGGAGAGCACATCAAAAGAGGAGATGGCGTCTGCTTGACTTCACAGAGCTGCGCTGCTGTCCCTGCCCCCAAGCATCATCTTTCCTTCCTCCCCCACTGGTGTGGGCCACCTGTTGTCCCCAGCTCTAAACACACGTGAAGCCTCTTGTCAACACAGGCCACGGGCCAGACCTGGAACATGTGGCTTCCGTGTAGCTAAAATGACAGTCCTACTGGGGGAAGGGAAGGTCCACACCGAGTGGCAAGCACATCCCAACAACACCTGGACTTTGAGTCATCTGAATGGTAGACACCTCCAGGATGACCCAGGTTCTAGGAAGCATATGGAAGCATAAAGTGAAGCCAGAAATGGTGGGACATATCTATCCTATCAGCCCCTGGGAAGCTGAGCCAGGAGGATCATAAATTTGAAGCCAGCTTGGGTAATTTAACCAGGCCCTGCCCTAAAATAAAAATAAAAAGGACCTGAGAAGGTAGCTCAGTACACAAGTACTGTGTTCAATCACCAGTCCTGCAAAGCAGTAGTGATGATAATAATAAAAGTAGTGCTTAGAGCGAAATAGCTTAACTTACTCCTGTAGTTAATATTTCTTAGGTATTCTTTTAAAAGTTAAAATTGGGGATTTTGGGCCTAAGCAGCAGGGACTTTATCGGATACAATTTTTCTAATTTTTAAAGAAAAAACACTTTCATCATATTCTGTAGGGACTTAAAGTCCAACATATCAATACTTGATGAAAAATACCTGTTCCATGTTATGCCTAAGATGTTTGATATTCAGACAGATAGTGAGGTTAAGCTTAACAGCCTAGGTTATATGGTAATAACAATAAGCTTCTCTTCTGGAGGGTTAATAACCTAAGTTTGCAGACCAAAATTAGAGAAAAAAGAGGGCTGCAACGAAAGCCAACATTTTGGCCCTAGCCTCCCAAGGTCAATTAAGACTCAGGACATATGAGAACTTGTACTGTAATGTCATGTAACTCGGTAGTGTCCCAAATTTTCTGATCAAGGAGATTATGGGGCCAAAGAGGAAAGTGATCGATGATGTAGAGTGTGCCTAAGGAGAGTCACATGGAGAGAAAACATTCTCTCAGGCTTTCACAGAGAGCACATTGGCCAAGCAATGGCCATGACTCATCCACATGGCTGACACTGACAAAGGTTCTACAATCTGAGGTACAGGATCTCAGGATAAATCCTGAGGGGATTTCACTGACCTTATCAGACCCAAAAGCTATAACTCTTGTTGCATAGGTCTTGCTTTATCTTGGTCTTAACCATCCAGCAGAAAAGTATAAAAACAAAGTATGAGAAGTAAAGCCATGCTGTTATGTTGAGCTGTATGGGATTCAGGTCAACAATTTCTGACACTGCCAGTCAAGCGGAAGACCCAGTACTATTATGGACTACTGGACTCTTTTAGAATATTTTGCTGAGTTAACACACTTATAATATTCAAATGATGGAACTAAACAAAAAAAGGGGATACAGATGAATGTCCATTTTGTATCTGTGTATTCAAAATGGTTAGGATAGATATATAGTTACATTCTCTTAATGAATAGAAGAATTTGTTCTAATGGTGTTTGTAAATAGGATATCATGTCCGCATCTTATACAGCAATTAACCACTAGGAAGAATGTATGCAATGTGTTAATTATTGAAACTGTCCTACCAATTTAGTTTGAAACTGTCTCATTGCTATTTGTCTCTTAATAAAATTATGGGGGAAAAAAAGAAAAAACACATTGAAACATTTTATGTTTTAAATACAGATTATACTATAAAGGTTGAGCTTTTAAGGATAATTTTAAAATAATATGTTATCTAATACAGTCTGTGATCTGAATTTTCTGAATGAGCTGAAGACTGTACTCAAGGGCGAACCTGAAGACAAATGCAATCACACAGAAGGCTAGCCAGACCCTGCCTTCCCCAGGGTGGAGCCTGGGCTGCTTGGAGTGCAGCACAGGACCACGAGCCAGGTCCATCTATCTTTGGGAAAATCAGATGTTTGTATTATCTAGAAGAATCATATCATCTCAAAGGGGTCAACTTTGCAGTGGACCTAGTCTCTGAAACTAACATTTAAAAACCTATCAGTTGAGGTTCTTTCCCAGCTTTGATTATCTCCTGTCCCCCTTGTACCCTCACTTGAGTGGGTCCTAGTCAAAGAAGTCAGCCTAAATCTTGTTTCACCCAGGAAATCTTTCCTGAGCTTCTTCTAACTAGGTGGTGTCCCTACTATTTCCATTCTGGGCTACCACTCATCCCTGTGGCAACCCCACTATAACTGAGCTCCAAGCTCTGCACAGGACAGAACTTGGTCTCACCAGGGCTCAGCACATGCCTACCACATGGCAAGTGTTCAGTAACATTCCATGAATGAATGAATGAAGAATAAATGATGAATGAATGGTGAATGAATGAATGAACGATGGATGAATAATGAATGAATGAATGAATGAATGAATGAATGAATGAATGAATGAAAAATGGATGGATGAATGAAGGAATGAATGAATGAACAGGCACGCTTCTCTAGCTTTTTGGGCATGGAGTCCTCGAGGCCTAGGCACATCAGGTTCTTCTTAATTATGTGTCCTCCACACAGATCTGTTCTCTCTCCCCTGAAAAGCAACAGCAAATTGACATCGCTCATATAGGCAGCTTCCAGATCCTTCTACAACAGGGTTGGGAAAACTGTGGCCCATGAAATGAAGTTTCTCTGTGCCACACTCATGCTTGTACATATTGTCTGCGGCTGACACTACTACACGCAACAGCAGAGGAACTAGTGATGTCAGAGCTCTTCCAAGCACAAAATATCTATTGTCTGACCCTGTTTTAAAAGTGTGGTGAGCCTGCTTTTAGAATCCCCAAGCAGTTGAGAACAATGTGGAGACAAACAGAAGCAGAAAGGGGCCGGGGAGATGGCTCAGTGGAAGAAGTGCTTCCCTGGCAAGCGCAAGGGCCTGAGTTCTAATCCCCCATTCCGCAAAAATAAAAAAGATTTAGACAAACAGAAGCAGAGACTGGGCAGCAGGCACTGTGCGAGCGGCCTCAGATACAGAGACCAGGAGAGGACGAATCCTCTTTCTGGAACAGCAGGTGGGCTTGTGCTCAGGAAGGAGCATCTGAAACCTCCAGGTGTGCTGAGCACCTGGGTTTGGCATGATAGAGATCTGGAAGGAACTACTTTCAGGGTTTGCTGGATGTGTGATTTTAGGCAGGTTTCCTTATTGCTTGTAGCTCCCATTTCTAGGTCTTTTTTTTTTTTTTTTCTGGTCAGGCTCAGCCCACCCTAGGGACTGGGCTGACACACCATGTGGTGCCAGGGATCGAACTGTGGTCCCTGTGTGCTTACCTAAGCTTGCCTAACCAGGCTCTTTAGACCACTGAGCTATCTCACTATCCCCATTTCTAGGTTTTAGAAGAGAAGCTGCCGACCTTGTCAGATTTTTGACAGAATAAGCCCTCTGACACTTATTCTGTATAGTGCCTGAGAGCCTGGGCTCCCAAGTTTCCAGCGGAGCTTTCACAGACCCAGGTTCGAATCCTGCCCTCTGCCTCTTGCCAGTTCTGGGGCTCTGGAAAGCACTGAGTGTGGGTGCTCATTTCCTCATCCCTGCAGAAGGAGGGTGAGGGTACCCAGCTGAAGCACTTCTGTGAAGATTAAATGCTCTATAGGGCACCCAGTACCCAAGGCACCTGGGGGTTCCCTAGTCTTTTACTACCAAACTCTCAAGCACAGATCCCAATCTATGACAGGGGTTGGACAGCTGTGAGTTTTCTCCCACTTTTCTTTCTCTACATACTCTGGAGAATCTTCCAGCGTAGCAGAGAAGGTTGGTGCTGGGATCCACATGATTGCTTTGTTACCAACTTGCAGTTTGATTTGGGGTGGCTCTCTTGATGTCTCCAAGTGGCTTAAATGTTGCTCACCTAGTGAAGGCCTGGGTCCAGATTCTGTGTTTCTACACTCAACTAGTGACGTAATTCTGTGCAAGCTGGTAGAACACCAGCTTCCCCAGCCCTGCCCTTGGGGATTCTGAGTTCCAAATCCTGGAATGGGGCCCAGGTTGGAAAGCATCTTTTAAACAAATATCTCGGGTGAGTTGTTTTGTTTTGTTGTATTTTAGGGAAGGGTCTAAAGAGTGTTCAGGGTCTCACTACTAGATCGGACTTGTAGTGATCCACCTGTTTACAGCCTCCCAAGAGCTGGGATTACAGTCGCGTGCCACCATGCCCAGTCTCAATTGCCATCTCAGCGCACCCCAGGGGCGGGGCCAGGCCCTGTGCCCACTTGCAGATGCTTTAATCTGCTGAGCTATTTGGCTGGTCCCCTCAGGTGAGTCTTGACATGCAGGCAGTTTGGAAAACACTGGGCTCAGTGAGCTCTGAGGTCTGTATGGGCCATGAAAGTGCAGACCTGTTCCTATGACCCATGCCATGCATACATGTCTGTGAACATGTATGTGCATGCCTTGTGGATGGAGAGAGAAAGAAAGACAGAGAGAGAGAGAGACAGAGACAGACAGAGAGAGAAAGAGAGAGAGACAGAGAGAGAGACAGAGAGACAGAGACAGACAGAGACAGACAGAGACAGAGACAGACAGAGACAGAGACAGACAGAGACAGAGACAGAGACAGAGACAGACAGATCCGTCTCCAGGCTGTCAACCAGGATTCCATTTTAAAAAGACATGAAGCCACCATCAGGGCAGTGCACAGCCATCCTGATGCCCAGGCAGCCAGGGTGCACGTGTGACCTGCCTGTCTCTCTCCTCTGACTGTGTCTCCTTTCGGCCAAAGGCCATGTACTTCCTGAGAAAGCATTGAACCAGTCCTGCTGCTCCTGCGCCAGTCCAGCTGGCCATTCTGTCTGGCTGTGCTTTGCAGGATTTCTACACAAGTCGCCCCCTTTCCAGCCCACTCAGCATGGGACCGAAGTCCAGCGTCAACTCCTGGAGAAGAGCTCTGTCTGGCCGCTAAACCCAGACAGTGAGCACGCGTGGCATGTGCACGTGTGCAGAGTGCTCTTTTACAAACCCAGAGGCAAGTGCCAAGAGCCGCAGAGGCACACAGCCGGCTCAGGACGCACTGAGAGGGAGCGCACAGAGGCAGCGCCACTCACCAGAGGCAAAAGGCAGAGCTTGTGCGGCTAATGAGAGCATAAGGTTTGGAATCAGACGGCTGCCCTGGCTGGGTCTTCCCCTGCAGATTGTCAGCCCTGAGGAAACTTCATCTGCGCAGGGCAAGTTTTATCCTCTGCAAAGAGCTACACACAGGGTCTTCAGAGTCATTCTGAGAATTCCGTGAGGTCATGGGTGAGCTTATTTGGTAAATATGAAACTGCCTCAGCATCATCTCCATTGCTGTTTGCCAGCTGTCCTGAAAGCTGCACCTGAGCACGGCCAGTTTCTTGTAACTAAACCTAGTTTTGCTCAAGCTCTTAGCTTATGAGATGCAAATATGGTGGCATCTGGATGGTCCAGTGTGTCATTCTTCTTGCTTGCCAGCTTGCAGCCTTGCAAGTGAAGACACTAGAATACCTGGGCCCCAAAGCCTTGGGATCTGTGGGAGCCGGAAAAACCCAGAGGGGAAACATGAGGACGCCTTAGAGACCCAGAAGGCAGCAGAGCCATCCTGGGCCTAAGGAGAGGAGGTCAGGTGCTGCAAGGACATCCACTACACACTTGTGTGCCTTTGTGTGTGTGTGTGTGTGTGTGTGTGTGTGTGTGTGTGTGTCCACCTTTGTATTGGAAAGTGTGCATTCAGCATGCATGTACGTGTGTGCTGTGTACACACTACCTGGGGTCACAAGACCCTGAGCACTGTTCCAGGAGCTGACAATGGTGTCACCTTTCCTTACCCCTTGAACTGAAACCAGAGCACTGAACATGCAAAACTGTGGTTTTCACTGTTTGCTCCCCAGCTCCTGCCTGCCACTTGGAGAAGAGTGGGGAGCTACAGACTTCATCCTAGATGTCATGGCCACACTTATCTTCACCACACTCTTCTTCCTATTCCCCCTTAAGTCCCCAAGTTTAACCACATGCAGAGTTCTGCAAATCCATAGGGTAAATCTGGACAGACACTAGAGGGAAAGAGTCAAAGATTGCAAAGCTAGAACAAATCAAGCTAGAGAGGCATCATGCTCCTTCCCTACTATGGAAAAAACGGTAAAGCCCTGTGAGGGGAGATGACCAGCACGAGGCTGCATGGCACTGTGCATATTCAGGTGTGTTCCTACAAAAGGCGCCTGAGGTGTGGAAGTGCTTTGCTTCCTGCATGAGGATAGACACTCCGTGATGGCGGGAAGAAGAGCCAGTCAGCTCCTGCTGGGATTGGGAATGCTGCTGCAAGAGTGAGGACCTCTGAGCCAAGAGTTAGACCATCTGAAAAGGGGATTTTGGAGAACAGGTTGGCAGGCCCTGGAGCAGCAGATGCTTGAGTTCTGAGCCTTGTATCCCTGTGCTGGAAAATGCACCACTCCAGTGTGCCTCACAACCCCTGCACCCTGAGGAGAACTGTTTTCTCCATGACTTTGAGAAGCCACCTTGCTGCCAGGCTGTCGAGCCAGGACCCAAGCCCACAGTCTACTGTGCTTAGACAAAGTCTTCTATCTGTCCTCTCTTCCTACTCCCTGCTCAGCTCCTTCCAACGGGGGTTTGCTCCACTCTACTCCCTAGACCTGACTGCACGAATTCTCAAGAGTGTGCTTTGCCCCTTTTCATGACCACCTTTGACACTGCCAACCATTCTTCTCCCAGCTCCTGGGACACCGTGCTCACCCGGGGGTCCATTTATCTCTCTGCAGGCTCTGTCTCAGGCTCCTGCTTTTGTCCTTTGCCAGTTCTGTCTGGGTGGAATTTCCTCCTCAGAGCTGACTCTTGCTTTCTTGGGTACTCTGACCACACAGAGGCTGTTCCGATCACCACCTCACTGGAAATCCCAATTTTCCATCCCTAACCCTCATCCTAAAATATACTGGCAATTATCAGCATCCTCCTCTCAAAATCAGGAAGCTTAAAGTACCCAAACCTTCTTCCCATGCCTTCTTCTATTGGTTAATGGTGCTGTTAGCTGCTCAGTTTCTCCCTGTAGAAACTTATTCCTACACCTCCCCACAACTAACACTAGAACCCTACATCTGGTCAGTTATAATTCATGCTTTCTAAGTCATTTCCTGGTTTTTCTTTTTCCATTCCTATGGTCATCACCCTAATTCATGTCATCACCAAACTGCTTGACAAAGTATCCAGAGTCTGGGCAAAACCAAGGTGAAAGGGCCCATCCTCCTTTCCCAGGGTGCATAGAGGCAGCAGGCTTCGGCCCAGCCCAGAGGCATCCAGCCTCTTTTTGCAGGCAGGGTGATATCCTGGTGCAGGGATAGACAAGCCAGGCCTCCCTAAATGCATGAATGCCAAGCTATCCGGCAGATGTCTCCTTGCCCACCCCCACCCTCACCTCCGCCTCCAGTAGGGAACTTCAGTCTCCAAAGGGACACAGCTCTGTTTACCCACACCCACCACATGCACACACAATTCACCATTGCCTCTGTAGCTGGATGCAGTGGATGAATTCTGTTGGCTCCCACTGTCCCGCTTCCACCCCCAGTATTTACACTCCTCTGAAGTCTTCTCTCTGGAATGTGGGCGGGAGCTATGCGTGGCTTCTGGCCAAGGGAACAGTGCAAAGGTGATGGGACACTATTCCTACAGTTAGATTATGTGGACCTTGTAATTACAGTCTTGCTGGCAGACTCTCTGCTGCCTTCTTGGCCCACGTTACTTCGGAGGGTGCTTGCAGAGGGAGCCACAGGTGGTCTCTGGGTAACATGTGGCTCTGACCCCTAGCCCATCATTCTGCAGATTATCACGAAAACTACACAAGTGCACTAGGAAGAAAATTCTACCATGGTGAATTCTCAGATGAGACTGAGCCCTGGAAGACACTTTGACTGCAGCCTCGTAAGATACTCTGAAACCAAGTGTGCAGCTAAGCCCTGTTCTGATGCCTCACTGTCAGGACCTGCAGGATAAAAAGTGCACACTGTGCTCACAGGCTGGACTTGTGCTAATTTGTTGTGTAGTCCTGGAGAAAGGAAACACTTGCGGTCACTTCTGTTTGAACAAATGGAGGAGAGCTCTACCTGCCACAAGCATGTACATACAGCCACCAGACTGGGCGGAAAGCCACCGGCCGCCCACCTTGCTGGGTTCTCTTGCACATCCTCCTCCACGTCAACTCTGCCAGAGCGAGATGCCTGTATTTCCTGTTTAAAATGCCTGCCTCTCTGCCTTGGCCTGAGGAGGCTAGATGACTACAGGCCCATCTTTTGCTTTTCCATTTTGAGGTGAAGCCTGGCTCTCTTCAGATTCATCTCTGGCCACGATGCTAGTGTAGTGTAGTGTGTGTGTGTGTGTGTGTGTGTGTGTGTGCGTGTGTGTGTGTGTTGACTTCTTGAAGTTCGAGTCCCTCTGTGGCTGTGAATTAATTTCTATCTAAGCAGCCTATAATGGCAGGACTCTGTAGCCTGAGGGCAAGGCCCTGCCCAGGGGGCCAACTAGAATCCAAGCCTCAGCTTTCTCTCTCCCTCTAACACACGCTCCCCATCAAGGGCATCTCCCTCTTCTCCACACACCAGCTGTGCCAGCACCTCGGGCCTCTGGGCATCACAATAGTTTGACAACATGGCCACAATTATTGAATATCTTTCCCTTCAACGGGCAGAGCCTGATGGCCTGCCTTTGAATGCAGGCTGGACTTCAGGACTTTCTTCAAGCAGAACCATGCAGAAATGGCAATGGCAACTCTAGATTTGAAAGGCATAAAAGCCCTCTTCCCTTCTGTCTTCTCCTCTCCTCTCCTCTCCTCTCCTCTCCCCTCATCTCCTCTCCTTTGCTCCCATCTCCTTCCCCTCTCCTCCCCTCGTCTCCCTTTCTTACCCTTTTCCTCCTCTTCCCTCCCTTTCTCTACCCTGTTTCTGGAATTTGAGCTCCTCAAGAGAAGGATTGTGTCTTGTTTATTATCACTAATACCTAGCACAGGGCTGTACTATATAAATAGTAAACAGTGAATATTTCTTTAATTATCAATTTAATCAATCAACACAAAAAAATTCATTTCTCTGTGACTGCTATTAAAAGGGAGTTACGACTCGTAGAACATGGCTCACTTCTCTCTCCTCGCATCCCCATTAGCAGTGTGTGACCCTGTGTTGTATTTATGTCTTCTCAAGGAAGGTAGGAATTTGGAGTTCTTTCTGAAACCATTTCTGAATTGCAGCTTCTGATAAGGCAACTGAGGCTCGAAAAAGTTACATGACCTTGCCCAAGGACACAGACACGACGTGCTCAGATGTTCTGCAAACAGAAATATTTCATCTAATTATGTGGCTGAACCTCACAGCCATCCTAATGAAGAAGCAAGCTATACAAGAAGGAAGTTATGTTCATTTTCATAAAGTTCTACAACAACCAAAACCAACCTACACTGTTCGGAAATACTTACAGGTGGTAAAAGGAAACAGAAAATAAGACAAAGGTCATTTGAAGGTCAAGACATTGGTCCCTATGGGGAGGAGGAAGAAGGATGAGATGGGGCTCCCAAGGGACTTCAAAGGGACAGTGATGTTTTATTTGCTAAATCGGATGCAGTTATACATATAAGGAAAACAATGGAGCATAAATTTTCTCATTGTATTTATTCAAAAATCACTTCTAAAAGTTCCTTCATTTGGATCCACCAGCCCAGAATGAGAGAAAACTAGGTTGGGAAGGGCTTCAAGCCTGATGAGGCAGCATAGGGTATAAGCTATCACGTGGATGTCTTCTTTGGCAGCTTTTCTTTCTCTTATTACATATCGTTTTATATCCTGGGCCTTGGGATTCTGTACATACTATCCACTGAAAGCTCATGCAGCAAATGGGTTTTCATTCTTTTCCTTTTTAAATGTATTTCATACAGGGTCTCATACACAGTTCAGACTCATAGTGATTCTCCTGTTTGCAGCCTCCCCAGCACTCGGATTACAGGTGTGCACCAACATGCCCGTTCTTGGCAGCCAGCTAGGGGCAGGGCCGGAGTGGCATGCGGAGGTTTTCATTCTTAAAGAAAACACATAGAAAATCCTTGGGGTATTAATTCCTCAAATAATAGGTATAGCATTCTAAAACACTAAATTTACTTGTCTTTTTTAAAAAAAACTTCTTTATTGCCGACCACTCTCTGAGATGCCTTTTGAGTCTTCCTTTTGGATCTGGAGCCCTGCGGACCTGCTTTCTGCTGCCTCAACACCATCCCTTCCTCCTCCACCCTCCCACTTCTGTGCTGAAGGAAAGCCTGCTTTCTTGAATGCATGGGCCAGTTCCAGTGACCCCGGCTCACTGGCCTTCTCTAGGGAGCTGTGGCTTCTGAGAGGAAGTCCTCCTACTGGAGCTGGGCACCATCGGTAGCTGAGTCCCAGGAGAAAGGAGATGGGGACAAGCTGTAGCTGTGACACTCTGGATTCCACAGGCTGAGCCATGCAGTGCCTGGCCTGGTGTCCCTTTCCAGACTATTTTGCTGCCACCTCGGGAGTCTCTAGCTCCAGACCTCTGGCCACCCCCAGACCTGCTGGCTTCCCAAACTCCTGACATAGGATCCCTCCAATGTTCAGACACCCCAGTTCTGCTAGAGGGAGCTGGGTACAAGGAAGGCCTGTCACATGACTGCACAGAGCCAATGCTGGTGAGGGAAAGCCCCAGCACCAGGATAGACAGGGTGGCTCAGTGTAACTGCCCCATGGTTGGGGCAATGAGCTTGTTGCTCAGCCAGCCCTGGCCCAGCTCTCCCATTAGAGAACAAGCTCCCACCAAGGAAACTTGCCCACTGTGGGACTCCTTGGCTACATCCAAAGTCATGAGCAGAATGGACTATCTGAGCAAAGGCAACTGCTGCTCTTGGCTTCACTCCAGCACATCGCTCTTCAGAACAGTGAAGACTGCTTACTGAGTTATTACTACACTCCAGATGTCCTGCTGAGCCCTTTTTGTGCAAATCTCAGTCAACAACCCAAGTCAACCATATCTAAACTTCAAGTGATACGTTTCCCCATTTTACCAATGTGTTAATACATGGTGAGCTTGGGTAACCATTGAGATCATCCAGTCAGTACAGATGAGCCCAAGTCTGAATGGCCCACCCAACCTGCTGAGGTATCAACAGCAACCATACTGCTTCATACTGAGGGGAAGCCACCCGCACACCCCACTGCTCTCCACCGTCCTATTGTGCCTTCCTGTCAGCCACACTGTTAAGTTTCTCTGCTCTTCCTTGTCTTCACCAACCCCCAACCTTCCATTTTCAGGGGACACCTTCTGGGCTACTTTCTCTGTTGGCTCCCAACAGAGCAAGTGTTTCTAATAAGAGGCCCTCATGAGCTCTCAAAAAACCAGCTTGGCGGGGTCTCCATTCAGGCCTCAGACTTCTGGAACCTTCCACAAGTGAGTTTGCACCATGGACGTGGTCCAGTATTTGGTGATCCTAGTGGCATCTCTGCCTTGCCACAGATGGATATTTCTTTTCCTTGTGATCTGTGTGCTTTGGACAAGTTCTTCATCTCTGTGGATGCTTCCTCACCTACCAAACAGTCTCAATACTTGTGCTTTGTGTCTGTTTCCTCGGCTTGTAGTGAGGATTAAAGTAACAAACACATACAAAGCATCTTAAAATAGTGCCAAACTCAGGCTCATAAGTTGTTAGTGGTAGCATTGCCATTTTCTTACTCATATTAAAGCAGGAAAGTATGAAATGAATTTTAGAAAGAATTTTATCATGAAGGTAAAAGTTTTGAAGGGCTGCTGCCCAAAGGATTCATCTTTGAATTTGTGAGAAACAAATGGGCCCAGCAACTCCCACCCGCTGAAGTGCAGGATAATCCACAGCAAAGCACCAGAAGGCCACGCAAGATAAGAGCTGAAGGCCTGGGGCGTCATCCTGTTAGCTGGTCTTTCTTAAACTGCCAAAATAGATCCCATAATTAGCAGCATTTCTCCTTCCAGGGTTTTAAAGAGATTGAATAACAAACAGATGAAGCTTTTAAATAAGAAAAGCAGCATAGGTTTTTAATAAGAAAAACAGCATTGACATTATGATGACTTTTCCGAAGATTTCATTCCTTCCTGCCTCTACCCTCTTTGTTCCACTTCCCGAAGACAGAGATGGCTCTGGCCTTCTGGGAAATCAGACCCGGTCTCCAGTGCAGATTCTCTGATTCCTACCTTTGCAGGTCCTGGTCTTGGGGAGAGAAGCCTCTTGGACCAGTGATTCCTGAGAAATGGGACGGTCAAGCAATGGCCATGACTCATGCCCATGACTGACACTGACAAAAGATCTACAAACTGGTGTACAGGATTTCAGAGTAAATCCTGAGGGGATTTGACTGAACTTGTCAGATACAAAAGTTACATTTTTTGTTATATAGTTCTTGCTTTATCTTGGTCTTAGCCCTTCAGCAGAAAAGTATAAACACAAGATATAAAAAGTAAAGCCATGTTAATATGCTGAGCTGTAAAAGGCTCAAGTCAACAACTTCTGACATTGACTGTCCTACAAATAACCCACTACTATTATGGACTACTAGACTATATTGGATTACTTTGCTGAATTAATACACCTACAATATTTGAATGGCAAAACTAAACAAAAAAGGGGGATATAAATGAAGGACC
>NW_004524716.1:154947-156807 GCF_000260255.1 Octodon degus
GGGAGGGATGTGCAGAGGGCCTCCTGGAGATGTCAGCGCACTCCTCCTGTAAGGCAACCTGTAGGGTGGAGGAAGAAGCACCCTACAGCGCTGCAGCACAGGATCCCTGTGCTTCACAGGGTTAACACTTGTCCCTGTTTACACCAGGTCAAGTGTACAACCTTAATGTGCATGGGCATTAGGTCGAGTGCTCAAAATCTGACCTCAGTCATGCAAGAAAGGAAACTCCGCTCTAGTCACGTCTAACAAAACTTAAATTCCCAAAAGATCAACTCTTTTTAAATAGCTATATCCTGAATGAAGTTGAAGAATATGTATAGAAATACAAAACTATCTGGCACCCAGGGATGTAAAATTCACAATATCTGAAATACAGTAAAAAATAGTACCAGGTCTGGTCTATGCAAGGTAGACAACTCATTGTGAGAAAAATGAGTCACTCACAGCCGACCCAGCACTGGGTCATGTGACAGAGCTAACAGAGAAGAGAATTACCAACTTTGTCACACTACTGGGATGGCAAAATCCAACCAAATGACCACACCAAATGCCAGCGAGGATACAGAACACCAGGAACTCTCCATTCACTCACCGCTGGTGGGATGCAAACAGCACTACCACTTTGGAAGACAGAAGCAATTCCTTACTAAATTTAATATATTCTTACTTTATTATCCAGCAATATCACTCTTGGTTTACTCAAAGGAGTACAAAACTTACGTCCATGTACAAACATTTTAATTAGTCTGTCTTTGAAATATATAATATGACATTTATCTTAGAGAAAAAATATATATATTCCACATACAGACTCACACATGGATATTGGCATGGCTTTATTCACAATTGTCAAAACTTGGAGCAAGTATGAGTCCTTCAGGAGGTGAACAGACATGCTGGGGTATGTCCAGACAATGGAATATTATGCAGCAATGGTAATGGGAATGGAAGAAGAAATAGCAGGTGGAGAGTAGGATTCACACAATTTTGGAAGCTGAAAAACAGATGAGTAGCAATTGACTTAGCAGACTTGACGAGAATGAAATGAAAAAGAGGGAAGGAATGAGCAAGGAGCAAGCCAATGAGGGACCCCAGATCTGTGGGAAGGCCTAAGACTCCAGAGCACCTGACACCCCCACTCCGGTGGAGAATGGCGGTGGAAGGGCAGAGACTTCTAAAACTTTCACGGAGAGCAGCAACACCCGTGAGCCTCTTCCCAGTCTCCTGACTGCTCCTGCTTCATCTGAGTGGCAGGTAGGAGGTTTGCTCTGAGCAGAAGATAAGCTGGAAAGGCTCTCAGATTGTGGACAACAATGATGGCTACAGAGATGATGGAGACTTTCTACTCTGAAAATGAGATTAGGTGGAAGCCCACATACCTCACGTGAGGCAAGCGTGCATCTCCAGATGCACATATGGCTGAAAGATTACTTTTGGGAAACTGAACTGTCAAGAGAAAAGCACGTACAGATGCCCATGCCTGAGGGTCTCCCACAGAAAAGGCTGGGTGACTGCTAGCAAGACTGGTGCGCTGACAGAACCTTCCCATTAGTGTTTAAGTGAACCTGTCACAGGAATTGGCAGCCAAGGGTCACGGGCCTTCTGAGGAGAGCCTTAAAGGAAAGGACGGAGAGAAAAACACAGACATGAAGAAAAGGCACTTGGACAAGAGCACAAGGAGCATTAGGAAATGCCCTGAAAACTTACAAGTAATATTCTGAGTGGTAGGAGATATTGCATCTGTGAAATGGGAACAAGAAACTAAAACCAGTATTTCTCTGAACTTTTGAACGTTAAAAACTTGACAGTAAAAATTCACTTGAAAGTATAGAAAGTATCTTCAGAAAATGATTCATGAGA
>NW_004524716.1:157847-180875 GCF_000260255.1 Octodon degus
AAAAAAAAAAACATAATGACTGACAGAAATAGATATTTGACAGGTGTGTGAAGGGCTTGTGAAGGGCTCTCCAAGCTGCTCTGTACCTGAGTTCACATCTGTAGGCCCTCAGGATGTACTGCCCAGACAATTACTGCAGTCGGCCTTCCCAGCTCCATCTCCACTCTCACCTCCAGCCCTTCATCTCCCACTCCATAACCCCAGTGATGTGTGTTTCTAAAACTGGAATTGGATCATCTCACTTCTGAAAACCTCTCAGCTCCCCATTATCTGGAGAGAACACTGCCAAATCAGAATCCTCCCACAGGGTGAGCCCTGAGGCCTTGCTTTGGGAGGTTTTGCCCTGTCATCTTCTTGGTAAGCACGATACTCGGGCATTCTTCTGTTTCCCAGAAGCCCATAAGCTCTTCCACGGAGCAATGCCAGTAAAACTTATCCATCTTTGACTTTCTTTTTTCTTTCTTTCTTTTTTTTTTTTTTCTTTTGGTGGAACTGGAGATGAACTCAGTCCCTTGCGCTTGCCAGGGCTTATTCCACTGAGCCATCTCCCCAGCCCCAATCTTTGGCTTTCTAGGACCTGCCAAATTGGTCAGCTCGAGCACTCTCAAGCATTTTTCTTGCATATACTGAATCGTAGTGGCTTCTCCCTCATGAGAAGACTGCTCTCAGAGCGACCACCGATTTACCTGCTACTACAGTCAAGCAAGAGTCCCACAACACATTTGATTTTCTCTGAGCAACTGAGTCCTTATAGCTTTGCTGAGTCACAAAGACCACTGTGACCCTGGGTTTAGCAACAGCTATGGGCCAGTCTCTTGAGATTGGCTAGCTCAACCCCTGCATTTTGCAGATGAGAAAACTGAAGCCATTGAAGACCAGTTCCCTGCCTGAAACAACAAGGCCTCACACACCAGAAGAGGACATCATCTGAGTGTGTTTTTGGGTTACTGTAAGAGAATACCTAAGATTGGGTAATTCATAAACAATAGATTTATTTAGCCCATAGTTCTGAAGGCTGGGAAGTCTGAGAGTGTGGACTGGTATCTGGAGAGGGTTTTGCCCTGCATCATCATGTGGTAGAAGGCAGAAGGGCAAGAGTGTGTGCAAGCAAGCACAGGAAGAAGCCAAACTTATTTTTATGACAAACACACTTTTGCAATAAAAAACCCGCCCCTAGGATAAGGACATCAGTCATCAGTCCATCTATGAGGACAGCCCTCTCGACTCAGTCACCTCTCATTACACCCTATTTCCCTAACCTGCTGCACTGGGGATTAAATTTCCAACATATCAACTTCAAGTGAAGCATCCAATCCCTAGCAGATGTGGATGCTGGCATCTGGGCCAGTGCCTACCAGCTCTCATACAACACGAAATAGCACTGATTGTCAAGTGAGGGTTTCATTTTATGGCTTACATGTGGCTTGAGTTTGTAACCCAAAGATTGGTGAGTTGGAAGCTTGATCCCAGCTGAGGTTGGAAGTGTGGCGATGATGCCTTTAAGAGGTGGAACCTAGGGCCAGCCAGATAGCTCAGCGGACTAAAGTGCCTGCTTAGGCAGACGCAGAGACCAGGGTTCAATCTCTGGCATGCTGTGCAGGCCCCACCCCCACGGCACACTGAGACCTTGATTGAGACTGGATGTGGTGGTATGCACCTGTAATCTCAGCACTTGGGAGGCTGAAAACAGGAGGATCACTGTGAGTCTGATATACGTAGTGAGACCCTGTAGACCCTGTACTAAATACACTAAAAAAAAAAAAAAAAAAAAAAGAGGTAGAGGTGGAACCTAGTCGGAAGTGACCAGGTTTACTGAGGATGCTCCCTGGGCAGGGATTCATACAGCTATCCCGTGACCACAGTCACACTCCAGCTTCCTGTCTAACAGTGTCCATTTTCCTTCCCATATGCTATGCCGCCACTGTGACATAACACATCATGAGCTCCTTACTATCACCATGCCCTTGGACCTCTGGAACTCTGAGCTAAAGAAACCTATCTTCCTTAGAGTTACCCAGCCACGGGCATGGGTATTAGCCAACCGGGGAACATATTATCCACCTGCCCTCCTTGCCACTCCAAGAGTAGGTACACGATGGGAGAAACAGAAGACAGGCTTGGAAGCAGACTTGTGACTGACAGTGGATGATCCTGAGTCTGGCTCTACAGCAGTAAGTATTTTTGAGAGTATACAGATTGCCTGCAGCTGGGCTTCACACAGAGAAATATAAAATGCAGGCCATGAGGGACCCACAAAGGATGATGCTCCTACCAGTGCAGGCGATCTGGCCTTGGCTTGTGAATGCCATGTCTAGTGGTACAGGGAGAAGAGGAGGAGTAGCTCTTACCTGAACAGTGAATCCTTGCTGGGAAGTCTTTCAGAAGATGAGAAAATTAAAAGGGAAGATCCTGGTTAAGGAGCAGCCAAGGGAATCTGCCCACAGATTCTTCGACCTGAACATGGGAGAGTCAAGAAGTCAAGGAGGTGGTCTTGGAAGAGTAGGACAGTAACTGGGGTCCTGTTACTCCAGAGTGGAGTTTCAAGCTCATAGCCCCTGGGAGCTGGAGACAAAGCTTACCCCCTGGAGTGATGGGGATTGTGTCAAGAGTGTCAGGACCAGTACTCTGTTCTTGGCTTCAGTTTATAATTCTTGTTTTAAGTGTATTGCCTTCCTACACCTTTACATTTTATCAGTACGCCTTCTTAAAACATCCAGCCTTGCTCAGCTGGCTCTGGGAAACCAAGGACGGCCTGAGCTGCCAACTCTAGGGGCAGTCTGCAAAGACCTGCCTCATGGGGACCAGAAGTTGCAGGGCCACTCAGGCAAGGAAGGGATTAGGGGTGCTCTAAAAGAAACAGCTGCTTGCTCATGTACCTTTCCTGATGGAGGATTCTTCCAGGTGGAACCTTCCAGACTTGAGATTTGATTCAGAAAAGTGAGAAGTCTCTTACCACTACAACTGAGCAGAGGCATCAGTATTGGGCTGTTGTGTTCTATAAACCACAAATTCCATTGATTTTATTACTAGTCCAGCACTTTTTTTTTTTTCAAAATCTGAAATAAAAAAGTAACATATCAATGACGGTCAACTAAAAATACACACACCAAAGTTGTCTTTCCACATCCTGACTTAAAAGTCTAAAAAAAGACAAAGTCAGGCACTTTTGTCTCACTGAATCCATGGGGGTAATCTTTTAAAGATTCAAACTCATCCCAAGTGCAGACATGAAGCTTATTGTTCGAGACTCCTGGTCACCCTTTTTCTTTGTTAAACCTGTGATGTGTTCAAGAGTTTTCACTCCCCTGGAATGTCATTTTGTAGGACTTGACACACGTTTTGTGGCTCCTCAGGATTCTGGCTAACTCTATTCCTGTCAGATGTCTTCTCCTTTGCCCTTACAGCTACACTGTTGTTCAGATCCCAGTCAGAGAATTGGCTGGGCTTGACTTCCTGATCCTCAGACAGACCTACAGAATCAGACTCCAGCAGCAATATCCTGGGAATCTAAATTTTTAACTAACAGCCCGGGTGATTTTAATCATATGCTCTGAGGACCAAGAGGAAGACACTGCTGTACTGAAGAGTCACATTGGGTAAAAACAAACACAAAGATGCACACATACACACACACACACACACACACACACACACACACACAAATTCACACTTAGCATTTATTAGCCATCTCCTAAGTGCTAGAATCTTTATTAACGTTATGCACTTTAATCCTCTTGCTAATATCGGCAGGGAAGCATCTCCATTTTAATGGTTAAGGAAACAGGGAAATCACCCGCCAAAGGTCACAGAGTTAGGAAATAGTGCAAAGTCCACTGGTCTCCCAGTTCCTATCACTTCTCACTGTCACTGCCTGTTCACTCTTAAATGGAAGGGAGAGCAGCCCTGGGGGAAACCACTGCTTCAGAGAGACAGCGAAGAAGGCAGAGCACCAGACTCTGCTGCTCTTATTGAAGCCTCCTGTTCTCATGACACCTGCTTCTTGCCTCTGCCACCCTGATGCATTCTTGACAGGCAGGGACATTGGGGACACCTCTCTCCTTGTGGCCCTCCGTAGCCTTGTCCCTTGCAAATGTGCCTAGCTGGTAGAGTCACAGTGATTTTGTTAGAAGCCATCCTGTATCTTCTGAGGCTCTAGGGATGAGTCTAGACTCAGAGCTTACCTGTGTGGAAGCCCCATCCTCGGGGGCATTTCTGTCTGGCCACCCTCTCTCCAACTCACTGACAGCCTGGGTGGCTGCTGCGGAAGCAGAAGCTGAGCCCCAGGGGGGAAAGAGTTCTGGTCAGGGGGGCAGACTGCTGGCGGCGCAGCCTAGGGGCAGGTCAGCTACTACACTTTCCAGCAGTGCCCTGAGAGAAGTGTAAACCACTCCATAGTCAGAGGCTGCGGCCCAGGATGCTTGCCTTAGCCTGGGGAAGAGCCTTGGAAGGGGCTGTGGGTCATGGAGGATCTATTTGGCTCAGCAATGAGGGCGACAATGTCCTGGCGATTCACTGCCCCACGTTCATTAAGAAGAGATATAGGGAGCAGCACCAGCCTGCCTACAACTTGTCACATTTGGGAGTGGGGTGAAAAATGAAAGCGGTCAGAGTGGCTGGGAACAGGAGAGGCTGTGACCCCAGTGGGGAAAGAGGCTGTGAGGTAAAGTGGAAGGCAGGCCACAAGGAGTAGCTGGGGATGGGCTGGAGAAGGGGTGTCCCCATAGCTTGAACTTCAACAAGCAACTTCAGAGCCACGGTGACAGCAGCACATGCCAGGAGGTAGAATAGCCAACCACAGGAACTCCTGAAGTGGCAGGCAGGAGGCAGGTGCAGGTGACAACAGGACAGACAGCCTGTGCTCCACCTTGTTAAGGGACATGGTGAGGACAGGGCAAAAAAGCATCAGAGAGTACTGTGGGAGAAGACAGCCTGTCGTCTAGGACAGGAACTGGCCAACCGCAGTCGGGGGCCAAGTCAGAGCAACATTCATTTGCATATGGCCTGCCAATGGGAAAGAATTTTAGACGTGTGGGGAAAACCAGAAGACTAGCATTTCGTGGTATGTGAAAATTAAATGAGATGAAAATTTTAGTGTCCATGAGCCAAGTTGTGTTGGAACACAGCCATGCCCACTTCTTTATATCTTATCAAGCTATTGATAGGAGTCACCGTGGCTCTGAAGTTGCTTGTTGAAGTTCAAGCCATGGTGACAGCCCTTCCCCAGCCTGTCCTGTACCCAGCTACTCCTTGTGGCTATTTTTAAGCCACAGCAACTACCTAGGATGCCTGTGGCAGACTCTAAATGACCCCAGTGCCCAAACTCTGAGCTCTATGGACATTCCTAGAAAAAAATTGCTGATCCTTGATCTAGAAAAAAAATCTTCATGATGCCCCTGGCACGTTACTTATCTGACTTCCACAGTGGTGAGGTCAGAAGCCTGCTGAGCCTACGTGGCTGTGCATCAGTCCCTCTCCTGCCCTTCACTACAGATCCAGGACCACTGGCATCACCACCTGCCCTGGGTGTGGAGGCGGCCACGGCCTCACAGGAGAACACAGTCCCATTTGGCAATGTGAGTAACTCCTGGTCCAGGGGAGCAGGCCTAGGGGCTGCCCTGGGGCTCAGTGGTGGAGGAACATCTGAACCAGCAGCTTTTGAGAAAGGCCACTCCCCTGCCAAGCAAAGTCCTCCTTATTCATCACCACCATTATTAGAAATGTGCACAGCCCAGCAAAACCAGCAGGTCATACATTTACAAAAGCGCCTGCCACGCTGCAGCAAGAGAGTTCTGGGCCTGTTCAACATGAGATTCTAATTCCTGGGATGGGGAAGTGGTTCAGTGAATGCACAAAATGCCTTCATTGTGTGCCAGCTCGCTGCAGCCCCCTAGAACAGTGTCTTTCATTCTCAGCCTACCCCCCAGCAGAGGGGTGGAGAACAAGACCTGAAGTTCTGGGGAATGGTGTGAGTTACTGCTCCCTCAGGAGGGAGGCTAACTAGTTGTCTAATGGGAGTGATGATAGTTTTGCAACCCCCAAGCCAATGGGCAGTCCACCAAGATAGCGCTGCCCGCACCGTTGGCTCCCAGGCCAGCAGCTGGGCCCAGTCCACACCACCTTGGCCCTGTGTGCTGTATAGCAAGCCGGGCGGCTCTGTGGGCTAAGGCATGTTGCTCAACCTCTCTAAACCACAGATCCTCATCTGAGAAGTAGGCCTGGAGGGCGAGACTATCACACTAGGCTGGTTAGGCTCACATGACCATCAGCCGCAGGGGACATGAGGTGACACCAATAAGCAGCCTTTATAGGTTTCCATAACTTGTAGTTAACATTATTTCCTTCCTGATAGCCAATAAAATCAAAGAATCCATGTCATATAAGGGCCAGTGCTTTAAATGCCGCTCAAGAATTCAGTTTAACTCAAGAGCATTGTGACCTCCCAGGTGGCATAGGACACCAACTAATGGCTACATGTATAAGCATCTGGTACAGAGTTTGGTGCTTTATAGAAAACATTTTTTTCCTCTAATTCTTCCTAAGTCCGAACTCAGTATTACCATTGTATGCTCTAGACTCATGAGGAGAACCCTTGACCTTTAGCAGCTTAGGAGCTCACGAGAAGAGGACAAGGAATGCCAGGTTTGAACCTCAAACTCCAAAAGCTCTGTGTGTCCCGCTAGCTCACTGCCCCCATGTCCTTTGGGAAGGATCTGCGCCCTGGGCCCTTGCATTCAGCTGGCACTCCAAAGAGACTGCAGGTTCACCCCACAGAGCCCAGAACTGCACAGAGAGCCCTGGGTTAACATAAACAACGGGGGCTGTGCTTTCCCAGATGTATCCAAAAAATTCACAAGGCCAAAGAATCCTTCCCTTTCGGCAATATCTACAGTAGGGCAGAAAGGAAGCCAGCTGGAAAGTGTGCTGCCAGAGCTGGAGTTGGAAGGGCCTCCGCTCTGTCCGCACTCAGATCATGTGAAGGCCTGGCAATGGATGTGCGTGCTGTGGGGAGGGACACAACACAGAACCGAGAGGCACGCTGAGTTGACTCAAAAGCCAGGAAGAACCACCAAGAAACTTGAGGCCTGGGAACGTGAAGGCACAGGGCGCGGCAGAGCAGCAGGTTGCCAGCCAGCCAGAGCCCAGAGCCCGCTTCTCCCAGCCCAGCCTCACAGGAGCCAATGTAAAGATCCTTTTCATACAAGTGTTTGCCTCGCTGCAGTGTTTGTTTAAGGATAAGATAACCCCAGCTTCTGCTATATTTAGTACATGAAAACCTACAGGTGCTTGACTCCAGGAACTGCTACAGGCTTGGCTATTCGTTTTCTGAGGACCCTCCCTGCTCGGTTTCATTGCGCCGAAGCTCCAGGTGAGGCAGTTTCCTGACTTGCAAAAGCTCTGCCCACCTCTCCACCTCTCATCTGGCCCCTAAGTAGTTTTACATGCCCCCTGCAATATGGTTTCTTAGTTAAGGGTTTGGGAAGAAGTGGTTTCAATTTCAAGACTTAATTGAAAACTTTTTGCCAAACACAATAGGCCTCTAATTTTAACTTGGCTTAATTTGCGTTTTTAACCAATCAGTTTACTCAGTTGCTGCAGCATTCTCTGCACTCCTCCTCCACGGTCCCTATTGGAGGGCAGGCTCCTCATTCCCCTATGCCTCTTCCATGCGACCCTATAACGTGCAAGGTACAGATATGCAACAGTGCCCTGTGGCTAAAAGTCTACACCTGGACTCAGACACCCCTGAGCCGTGTGCCAGCCAAGCCAGACACCTAACGTGTCAGCTTCCTCCTCTCTAAACAATTGTCCGTCTCAGAGTTGCTGGGAGATTAAGTGCTGTGGCTTAGCACAAGACCTGGAGCTTGCTGAGTATGCCCCAAACTTGTCAGCACCCACAGCAGGGTCCCCCATCATGATCCACAAAGGGAAGGTTGTCTGAGAAAAGCTGCTGGCTTGTTCAAGGAATTCCTGCCTAAGTGGAAACGGATCTATTACCAGGCAACTCAACACCTCCTTGGCCCTTGAGAAGGGCTGGCATAAACTTTTTCCTTGCGTGCCATGTAGGGTTTGCAAAGTGGCTTTGGGGTCACAAGAACAAGAACTGGCTGTGCACTAGGATTTTTGTGCACAAACCCAGTTTCTGAGGGCTTTTGAGTCAACTCAGTGTGCCTCTCCATCCTGTCTTGTGTCCCCTTTCCATAGCACACACACCTACTGCTAGGCCTTCACATGATCTGAGTGTGGACAATGCTACTGCTGTGGACGATGCAGCAGCGCCCTGAGCTCTGGCTCTTCATCTGTCCAGTGAGACTGTGGCTGTCCAATCTCGTTTCTCCAATCCACAAGCTAACCTGCGTGCAGCATGTACTTGGTAAGCCCTGAAGTCCTCATCAAACACAAGGAATTCCATTTCTCACAGCTTTAGTTTCTAACAAACCCCACAAGCAAAGCCCCACGCACTAGCCATGTGGAAAGGGTAGATTAAAATTGTCTAGAATAGTCTAGACAGAGTCGTTATCCATAGGCTGCTGGTTTCCGTGTCTCTCTCCCACACAGTAAACCTGGGAAACCTTCTTTCCAGACGAGCACCTGAGAAGCATGCAGGTGACCTGAGCTTCTCTTGCCTTTCCTCTAATAAAAGCAGCCTGAGAGCCATCTGCCTTGAGCAAAATGCCCTGGACGTGAGGTGAGAGATTTGTGATTCTCACTTTCCAGAATGGCAGACCAGGTTGCTCCGAGCTGGGGCAGGGATGGCGTGAAACCACACCTGCCAACATCGCTCAGCTTTTCTGGCTGCATTCATAGAAGTCTGTCTAGGAGAGGATGCCCGTCAAGAGGCTGAGAGCCATTGGTTCATCTGCTAGAACAGCACATTCTCCTAGACAGCATTTGCTCCCCGAAGAACATAGCCCTGTGGTATAGAAGCATAGGCCAGAAGGCAAGAAACCAGTGCTGCTGTCACACAGGGCAGGAAGCCACTTGATCTCGCCAGTTCCTTCCTCAGACTTCAGGCAGAGCACTGGGAGAGAGAGTAGTAGTAGGCTACTCACTGTGGTACCATCTCACTGCCTTCTGCAGCATGGTCTTCGTGGTTTTTCACATACCTCTGCCCCTACCTGCGATAACATGTGCATGGACGGAGTCACTCACCTGGTTGGTTTGTAGGGTAGTGCCATCCGATAGGAAAGTTGGACGATTTCTCATGGGGTTATCTGGTAGACCCTCTTGGGAGTTTATAAGTACTCTCAGCACTTTGCAACAGGTAGAAGTCCCCAACCTTACCCAAGTATGTTACCACCACCTCCAAATGACTCCTGGAACAGTGAAACAGAAAGTCTGTCCCACTCATTTAACTGTGCACTTCTGAGATCTTAGACTGAGTGGCAATCAGAGCCTTGATTAACACCTGGAGGTGACGTGGGAGACCTTTTGCTGAATCACCAGAAGGGTGTGTGGGGAGAACTGGGTGGGTAGAGAGGCAAGAAGAACACGGTCAAGTTTGAAGTCTTCAGCCACAAGCAACGGCAGTGTTCAGGGGGTCAAGTGTTGTGATCAGCAGCGTTACAGAGTTCCAGGACGTGACTACTCATTCCAGGGAGCTGAGCACCACCACTCCCCACACAAGCTGTTCTACATGTAAATATTGGTCTGGACAAAGCCCGAGACTGATTTCTGGCACCAGAATGAGGCATTACAACACTTCCAGGTAAATATCCAGGATTCATCCTCCTCCTTGCTGGTGGCCAGAGTCCAAGTCCTCCAGGGACAAAAACATCCAAGTTCAACATCTACACCAGGTGTGTGGGAGGTAGGCCGAGGGGACTGGAACACAGAGGTGCTCACTCTGTAGGTGTAGAACTGATGCAACCCAAGTAAAGGACACTAACAGAAATAGGAGGAAGGGGAAGCTGCAGGGACCAGGCCTGGGAAGACAAAGGGGGTAGGAAAGGAGTGACACTGAGTTTTAGAAACCTGCCGTGCCATGTGTGGGCACCTGGAAGCACTATGCTCTGAAGCTATTTGCAAGCCAGGGAAGTCAAAGCAGGAAGTAGGAAAGAGAATGATAAGGCTGCCTGGGGCTGTGAAGGACTCCACAAATCACATCCAGCCTGCTGCCTGTGCTTGTACAGCCTGGTAGGAAGAAGTTTTCATGTGTGCAGATAGGCACATCAGCCTCAGGAAGGTTGCTTGGGGAATCACAGTGCGCAGGGACAATAACAAGACTCAGAAAGTGGCCCACACAAGAACTGAAGGAAACCAAGAGGGCGAAGTAAAAGCCCATTGCAGAAGGTTCACACCGCAGAAATGTGGCAGGCTAAGGGGCAAACATCAGCTGGGAAAACTGTTTTTCAACTGATTCTAGCACTCTGTAAGCACAAAGGCAGCAACCATCCCAAGCAGTTGTATATCCAGACAAAGCCCAACCAGGGCGAGCAGGTGAGTGAGACAGAGAGTCAGGAGGGAGCTTCCGGTCAGGGCTTCCGAGGAGCAAGTGTTGAATTAACATGCAACGTGATCTGGATAGATTCCACCCCTTTGAACTCCAGAAAATGCTCATCCTTAGACTGAAAGCCTCAGAATAGGCAGTGGCAGTCTGATCAAAAGCCAAAGGTTGACGGATTTTACAGGACATGATACAAATTTCTTCGGGAAGACCATAGGACTTTGGAAATCCAGCCAGAAGGAAGGTCTTGGAAGGTGCAAGAATGAGAGTGGTGTAGGTTACAGACAGGTGCAAAGTGGAGAGTGGATCTAAGAAATGATAAAGTGGCTCACCACACACAGTCTACAGCAGTGATGACAAATTCTGAGAGCTTTCGAGGGTAACAGCCTGCCGCGGCATGCACGCCGTAGGTTCACCATCAGTGGTCAACAGCATCTCTTCACACTCCTCAAACACCTATCAGCTTCTTGGGCATCCTTTTCCCCACCTATGTCTCTTAAGAGTTGTGAAGAAACTCTCATAGTAGCTGCCCATAATACAGCTGGGGTTATTTTGGTTTTCTTAGAGAAAGAGACTGGGTGTTGAAAACAGGGGACCACACTGGATGCAGGTGAAGACGTTTACAGATTTCACCCACAGCGTGGATTAGCCTGCAGTTCACAACGAAGCTTAGTTGAAGTTAGCTGGGCACTTAGATGTCCCAGCACCACCACCCAGGCCTTTGCCCTTAAAATCAGGATCCACGGCTGGAGTAGTAATAAATGTGTATCTCCACATCTCTTGAAACCTAAAATAAGCTTACCAGGGAGGAGAAATGAAGCAACAAGCATAGCTGACAACATTCTTTTAAACTTTTTAAATATACCTTTATTTCACACTCAAAAGCTTTATATCACCAAGTTCTAACACATTTGCATTGACAGGTGATCTCACCTGCTTAGGGAAGAAGGTGAGTGACCATGACCCAAGAGGAAACCCACATACCCTGGGCGTGCTAAAAAAATACTTTAAAGATATGCAAATCTATAACAAAAGATCATCAGATTTAGTCTAATGAGTATCCCACTTTTTTCTATTTGAATATGAATAGCTGCACTAGAAAATTAAGTCTTCACCCTAAAAAAATTAATAAGCTTGTGTTTTAAAAAATGGTCAGATCCATGTTAACTTCCTCCTCCTCTTCCATGGGTGTCACCTCACCTTCCTACACAATAAGCACACGTGAGAATTTCACCAACTCTCCATAGCCCAGGCAGTGCTCCAAGCATTATCTTTAGCTTACACTTAAACTATTTTTTTAAAAAGTGATAGATAAACACAATGTAGGCACTTTAACTCACAAAACGGGCCTTTTCTTTCCTTTGAGAGCTCCACAAATCATCCAGAAACATGCCAGGTCTGTAAAATACCTCTATCTCTGTTGGTCCTCTGAGTTGAAGCGGTTGAATTGGAATACGCTCTAAGTCAGCTGTGAGGAGCTGGTGTCTCCCACGTTTAGGCTATGAATCTCACCCTTGGAAACTGGAAGTTATTGCTATGTAGAGAATCCTCCCAAAGGGACCTCCCTAGAGTAAAGCCCCATTTAGACCCCCAGAAGGTAATGGCCCTTGTGAGCTGCAGGATTTATTTTCACAGCTAGTTTACATTAAAGCTACTCTCTGGAAGAGGATGTTTGAGCTCAGGCTGTAACAGCATTCTAAAACAAGGCACCAGTGCCAGGCACATCACTAGGAAGGAGTCGCTCCGTAAGCTGGGAAGCTGTGCTTGAGTGGCACCATTTCCCAAAGCTAGGCAATACTAGTTAAAAACCTAATGTACCATGAAAATGCTATAGGTGGAGCCAAAGGATAAGCAGATTCAGAGCTTCCACAATGTGATTACTAAGGCATCGATCGCCACCCTACACAGGTTCACACATAGCTCGCTGTGACTCAGATCTTCAGTGTAAACCAAACTGGAGGAAAAACAAAAACTTGAGTGCCAAACCACATGGAGCCCACCTACCAGGGGCCAGGCATCAAGCCTGCTACTCAGCCTGCGCATCAGCCAGGCCCCCATGTATGAGCCACACCGCAGGCCACTTGCAGCTACCAGGAACTGACTTAAAGGAGCTGGTGACAGAGAGTTTCACTCTGGCATTGAAACTTTAGTGAGCAATCGTGTCTTATTGCTAATGTAAGCCTGAGCGTGACACCAAAGCTCAAGGCCAGGAATCTAGTGTGTGTTTTTCCACCAACAAGAAGGGAACAGGTACCCTTTTCATCCTTCTGCTGCTCAACCTGACTTCAAGAAACAGGCTGGTCAAAAACAGTTCAAAGTCCTGAAGAAAATTCAGCTGCTTAAATGTAGATTAGAACCAGTACTTGAACTTTAGTGCCCTCTGCCCCTGCCAAGTCTCACGTTACTCAACACACACACACACACACACACACAAACACACACACACAAAATAAGGAACCACTGGGCTCAGTGCAATTTCAGGGTGTCTCGTGCTTGTGTGGGCAGTAAGAAAGACAGCTTCCAGATAGAATTTCCAGACATCTGAAATTCAAGGTTGCCTGGCCTATTCTGAGGCTGACACAAGGTTCATGGAGCAGAGGAAGACCCACCAGCACAGGGGCTGTGTTTTAAAAGTGCAGCCCTGGTCGGTGCAACTTTTACCCTGATGCTTGTGGAGCACACGGCTATTCGCAAGCTACAAAAATTACCTGGGCTAACAACAACAACAATAAAAACAATGGGTGAAAAGTCTACCAAGAGCGGCATCATACAATGGTACCAAAGAGCTGGAAAGCAGGGAATTCCTTGGAATGGCCATGCCTGCTTTCATCCTTATCAAAGGAGGATTCTTTCCAGATTGGAAAAAAAAAAATATATATAAGCACAAGGAACTCCAAGGACAAACTGGAAATTTAATTATTTGGTTCAGATACTATCTTGTTCCCGTGTCTCATTTGTCCCCAACCCTTCTAAGTCAAACCAGCACTGATCCCTGTGACTAAAGGCTTATGCTGGCTATGGCTTTACCACATTTGAAAAGCTTTGGTTCAACAAATCTGTCATTTTTTAGTAAATCTGTTGTCACTCAGCCACAACGGCAGCATTTTAAAGTCATGGGTGACCAAGTAATTCTGAAGGTGGGGACCACTGTTCATCTCCCCTCCAACACGGAAACATCCCAGGGATCCACTCATAGAACTGGCCTTGCTCAAAGCCAGGGAATTCAAATATAACCAAGGCTCACAGAGAAATAGGAGCTGGTCACACAAAAGAGGCTTCCGGTCACCTAACACACACAACACAGGAACAAGCTAAACCTTGGCTCTCAATCGCATCTTGTTTAAGAGGACTAAGATATCACATTCCAGAAGAAACCTGAAAATGTGTCTTTACCAAAAGGTCAACCACACATTTTCTATTAGGCATTTCTGTATTAAGATAATGTCAATGCTTAAAGTGAACAGAAAGCAATCACTCAGGGCTTTGGATTTTTATGACCACAAGAGAAAATAAAGGAGCATGGATTTGCTTAGAAACCAAACTGGCTACCAATACTGTTTTCTCCCTGACACCCTAAAGTAATGCTTTCTAAAAGAGCCCACAAAAAGTTTCAAAACAAAATCCCTTATCTAAATCTACTGGGAAAAGCAACAGTAGCCTAGACCTCTCCCACTAAGTTTGCTTTAGACTAGAGATTAACACTGTTTTCCTTCTAAAGTGCAGAATACAAACAAATATGGTCAAATCTACCAAATAAGGAAGATCATTCTTCATTCAATTCTTTCCCAAATACACTGGAAAGATCTGAAAGGCCCTCCTTGGTGGCTACAGTGCACACAAGGCCAGACTGAATGCTCAACCCCTACCTTCACAGGGTACGGGGACAGGTGGTTAAATTCTAAGCCAATTCCACAGGTCACTCAGTTCTACTAAAATTCCTGAATCCATGGGCTGTCATAAATACCTGGAGAAAGAAATCACTATTTTAAAAAACAAAAAGAAAGCAAACCAAATAAAGAAAGAAAAGAAAAAGAAAAAAAGCCAAAGTACTCCAGAAAGACAGCTTGTCATATATGGAATGTGACCAAAGTGGGTTTCCAATTAAAACATGGGAAGACCCTCACATCAGTTACAACAATGAATACAGACACAGTCTAGAAGAGAAACACAAAAGTCATTCATGGGAAAGCTAATGGGGAAAAGATGTCATTCAATTAGAATTCCTTAACAACAACAGGAAAAAAAAAATTCATGTTTCCTATTTACAATCACCGCCCCCACCACCACCTCTACCACAATTCTACATTAACATTATGTTCCACATTTTATTTTGTTTTCAAGTTAAATTTTAAGAAAAAGATCATTTTTTTTTCCTCAGCAACATCTCATAATTTCTTAAGATAGCACAGCTTCTAAACCATAAACCACTTTCAGCTAGACCTCCAATCTCCAGCTACTGGCTTTGGTTTATTTATGAAAGAAATTCTCAGCTCTGTTTGACAGGGACTAGACACAAGCAATTTAGTCCCATAAACAAAAATTAACTCACAAGAGTACCCTCATGTTTGTCATTTTCTGCCTGACTAAAACTGACACAAGAAGAGAAATTATCAGTACAACTCCCAGATGACTAACAAAAACCAGAATGGGGCCCAATGCAGCCTACTCTAGGCTCAGGCAAGAAAAAAGAGGCATAACACTTGTCTGGTGCCCAAGTTTTCCAAATCTTGATTATTCCACAGAGCTTAAATCCCAGGGCACTAAAGTTTGGAAGTGACATGTTAGTGTCTGTCTTGGAAAGGTGTGGATAGGTCACACTTCCTATAGCATTTTCCGAAGTGGCACTGTAAGATGGGTCCTTTCAAGGTTGGCTCATGGTGTACTGCAGACCCATTCCAATGGGGACACACAGAAAAATCAGAATCAGAGCCGAGTTCACTTTAAAAGCCAAACACCTACACCTAGAAGGAGGCTCACGACCTGAAAGCCCACATTCTGCTGGGCTCCCACTGCAGAAGCCCTCAGGTCTCAAGGTTAGTTACAGGGCAGCCAGGTAGGGTATGGTTGGCTGTAGGTAACTGGTGGGTGGGCAACATAGTAGTTATTAAAGTTGCCATCGCTGACGTAGGGAGCTGGCTGGTAGTAGCAGGTGACATTGGTGGCATTGGGGATGATGTTCTGGTCTGCCAGGACACGCAAGGCCAGGAGAGAGATGAGGTTTAGGGTCTGCCTGCGTTCATGCCCCATCAGGCAAACGGTGCTCTCGTTCACTACCCGACGCAGGATCATGAGGTAGTCATACTTGCTTCTCTCTTCTTCGGCAAAGTGGTTTTGAAGGTAGGTCTCCAACTTCCTTTGCTGGTCGAGGATGTCTGGGAAGTCGATGAAAAATCGGGAGCACATATATCGCTCCAGAGTTTTGATTTCCTCCTGGTCTGTGGGCCTGAAATCCCGCACAAGAAGGTTACTATACTTAAGAAGGCCGCCACCTCGGATTTCTTCCGGGTTCTTGGTGGCAATGAGTCTGTTCTGCAGATGGTCAAAGGCTTCCTCGAAGTCTCCATAGACGCTCTCCCCGATCACTGTGGGATGGGAGTCCTCAGAGATGGGGTTGGTGGAGCAGTCATAGAAAAAAAGCAGAGAGTCCAGGATGATTTGGAAAGAGTCCACGCTAAACTCAAACTGGCGCCGAATGGAGTCGACAAATTTGAGCTCCACGTTCCTCCCATTTTTGTTGGAGAGGGAAATCAGGCTCCAGCGGTCTGTGTCCGTGCAGACCTTGACCAGCTTCTGCACATATGCCTCCTTCAGAGTGACCGGGCTGATTTTGAGCTTGTTCACACCCTCCGGCAGGAAGTTCAGAAGAGAACACAGAACCACATCTCTCACCAGCTGAAATTCTGCCTCTGTAGGAAGAGCCACGTGAAAGATGAGGTCCAGGTCTTTGCAACCCAAGCCATTGTCTTTGACCAAAACATGGCCAGCAGCGGAGCCATTCAGTCGGATGTCCTGCACTTTGATGCCTGCCTCCTCCAGCTGGCTGCGGACAGTCTGCACGATGTCCTTCAGGGTGATCTCCAAGGTTGGGAAGTTGCCTCGTCCGTGAATGGGTACGACCTCGGTCAGGACCTCATGCAGCCGGCTAACCTGATCCCAGTTGAGCACGCTGAAGGACACACAGTCCTGGGTACTGCTGCTCTCCTGTGCCATCATGGGGATATTCTGGCCAGGGAAGCTGCAAGAGAGGGGTGAAAGAGAGAGTTAGGATTCACTTCCACAGCGCAAAGCAGCTTGCAGAGCTTGGAGCACATGCCCCCTCATCCTGAGCCTTTTCCTATGAGTGGCCACCAGAGTATCTGTGGCTGCTGGGAAGATGAGGCAAGCTAACTATGGAAAGATACCAGCTAAGGATGAATACCCAGATTTCCTTCTATGTCAACTTGCATCATGTCATAACTTCGTTTTGTGTGGGTTCTGGTTCCGCTACTGTTTTGCTGGTCTGTGGGAGGTGAGAGATCAGGCTGGTTGGCGTGAAGGAGTACAGACAACCTTCTGAGACCAAGAAACTAAACACACTATTAATCAGCAAAGGGCCTGTTTAAAAACAAAGAGGAGAAAGAGTAAACTACAGAGCCTGCATTTTTGTCCATTTGCCCTGTTTTCTTTAGAGTTATCAATTGCCTCCTCCTGGTTTTGGCTCCCTAACTACATTTTGAACCAATACCTAGGCAATACCCACACAAAACACTCTCTCTCTCTCTCTCTCTCTCTCTCTCTCTCTCTCTCTCTCTCAACTACAACCTCACCATGATTTGGGAGTCCGGCGATTTCTACCAAAACAAAGCACAATGTGTATTCACTCAGCAAGACTCCCAAGGCCACTTTACCTATCGCACACATGTCCAATGACAAATATTCTGACATCCAGAATAGAAACAAAAAGCCATATGTAGAACAGACTTTCTGGTCAGCCGAAGGTCCTGCTCAGCCAGCTGTGAAGTGGAACCAACCCTCCGGCAAGGATGCCCTGTGCAAGAACTGGCAACTTCCTTGGGGTGGTATAATGTTTCAACTGTATTTTGAAAAAGAGCTCTATGAAGGTACTACAGGAAAATAAAGTTAGCACTGAGCGCTACGAGAAAACCACCACGGCTCATGCTTCATCTGTCAGAATCATGAAGTATCCAAGCTAATTTTCAACTATGTTGTCCTTTTCAAGAAATGAAATGCAATAGATTTCTGCAAATCCTATTATGAAAATCCTAATACATTAGAACAAATACTAGGCTATTAGAAAGCTAAAATACCTGTGGACTAGGGCAAGTCTAATGTTGGGTAGACAGATAAAAAAGCTGAAAACAACAGGTCACAGTGCTGTCCTCAGATTTCACTCTGACCGGTTCCCCCACCCCTGTGCTTTCTGACTTGCTATGCATAGACAAAATCCACCCTGGTGCAGTTTCATTGTTCAGAAGCTGCTGCCTTTGAATACACATCAGCATGCATTCTCTTGGGGTTCCAACATGGATCTCTGGCCTTGCCCCAGTGCCAGGGATGCCCTGTGAAATCAGGACACCGTGGAGCACACAGAAATGAGCTTTCTAAGAGCTCCCCTTTATGAAGGTAAGTAAGGACATAAGATGCCAACGCAAGCAGTGTGTAGTGTACACAGCTCTACTTTAGGAAGTAAAAGGAAGATGAGCAGAAGAGAAGAAAGGCCCTTGATTGGGGTGAAGAGGAAGGCCATGCCAGAGCTCACTTATGGGGACAGAACGAAAGTCAACGAAGAGGCAATGTGAGTTTTGGGCTGGGGCTAAGGAAAAAAAAGCAGCAAGTAGCTGGAAGTGGCAAGTGTTCAGTGAGCTCCCCTCGGCCTTTTCTGAAGCCAGATCATGGCTTCCCTAAGTTAGGGTCTCAATTAAGAGATTAGGAACCTGCCAAGATGGCAATGGGATGCTTGATGCCGTGATCAATGCAGGCGCTAGACAGATCCATCTAGGGCCAAGTGTTCCTCTGCACTCTACACACACACAAAATGCTTGTCAGTGAGAAGACAAAAGTTGACCCTCTGGCTTTTTCTTTTTTGACACTGTTAAAAGTCCTATGCTACATTAGCCCTTAAGCCACTCCTAAATTACAGATACTGAACAGGTCTACAACAGGAGTACTTCATGTTTGTTATGGCTACCCTTTGGTTTCAAACCTCATTTGACACACTAGAGTCTCTTTTTTCTATCTCTGCTCCCTCCATAGTTCCTTGTGACCTCCCTTATGAAGAGAATGTGGCATGTTCGAGTCTCATATAATTTGGTGTTCGCAGGAAGGTATAGCTCTAGCCTTGTTTTGAGACACAGCTATGTGTGATTTGGTGACACGGATTTCCGTCAAGTCTGTCGGTCCACCTACAAAAATACAACTTGCTTTATGCTGTTGATTGCCTGTTGTGTGTTCAAAACTAACAGGTGCGACACAAGAATGACAAGTCACACAGGGACAAAAACGTCATCTTGATATCAGTGCATGGCATTCAAGTAACAATTTCAAGAAAGTTCTCAAGAAGAGTTTCAGTATTGCTGAAGAGGAAAATAAGTGTATGACTTTTGATATATGGCTTTTATAAAAGAAGTTTTTAGAAGGCCACATAGGGTTAAAGTCAGGACTTCTATGTGATATTAATCTAAAACAATGGGCTCTGAAGACAAAAGAGAATTCGGAGGCTGTGATTTGTTCCTTGGGGGTTAAAAATAAATGTGTGAGAATTTTCATGTATCTTAAAATCTGTGAACTTGTAGTACATTTAAAATTAGAACCTGTTTTATCCAGAGAATGTATAAGGCTCAAATGGAAAAAGGCATATATGACCAGCAAGAAAAAGCTATGAAAAAAAAAAAAATAGGGATGATATACATTAAACTACAAGGTATCACAAAGAACATGTTATCAACATTAAAAAAAAACAAATTTGGGGGACAGAACTTTTAAATTTAGAAATAAAATCCAATGCCTGAGGAGAATTAGTACATAATAAAGGAAGTATTTCAAAGGGGTAAAGAAAATATAGCTATCAGGACTTAAAATCTAGACTTTAAGAAGAAAAGCAAAGGTGGCTTCCAATCAGGACAAACTAAGATCAAAGTGGTTGGATCAAAGTCTTAAGTATAACAGTATGAAACTCTAAAAGTACTAGAAAAAAAAAAAAAAAAAAAAAAAAACAGACTTTATACACACATATACAGAGTAAACAGCCCTTTCAAAATCACATAAAAGGGCTAAAGAGACAGCTCCACAGACTAAGCACCTGCCTGGCAAGCGCAAGGTCTGATCCCTGGTACCTCTGCCGTGCCAGCCTGCCCCCAGGTGTGCTAAGCCAGCCCCCGAGACCGGGTGTGGTGGCGCACACCCATAATCCCAGCACTGGGGAGGCTGAGACAGGAGGATCACTATGAGTCAGAGCTGAGTAGTGAGACTCTGTACCAAATACATAAATAAATCTTTAAAAAGAAGCTTTATAAAATCACATAAAACCTAAAAGCCACAAAAACTGATCATTGACTATATAAAATAAAACTACATGGTTAAAAAAATACTTCAGCGAAGTTAAAGACAAGACTAGGACAATCTTTGTAACATTAGGTCATCATTTCCTTAATAAATAAGGAGCTCGTATGGATCAGAGACACCAAAACCCAGCAGACAAGGGCAAAGAACAACAGCAGTAACTCAGATACGTGACATAGTCAACCGTATGCAACAGGGAGGCAAACGGAAACGTGAGTGCACCATTTTCACCTACAGTCTTGGCGAAGATCAGCAAGCCTGCTGGGTGGGAAAACAAGGACTCTCGTTCCCTCCCTGTGGGGCTCTGAGGAACAGTGAGAGCCTCTTAAACTTTAAAGGGACGTGCTCTTTGGTGCAGCAATTCTATCTCAAGGTTCACCTTCTGGGACTACTTGCAGGTACATAGAAATATTCATTGAAGAAATACTCATAAACCTCATCAATAGAAGAGGGTTACATGAGGCAAGTCTGATAGTATACAAATACATACGGTTGTTTGACACAACAGTGGCTACTTTGCATGTCTGAATGTGAGATACTCATCAAAACTTAGAAAAGCACAGGGCTGGGGACATAGTTCAGTGGCATAAGCGCCTGCCTGGCAAGCATAAGGACTAGGGTCCGATACCCAGTACCACATGCCGTGCCAGCCCTGGAACCCCACGCTCGCTGTGCCGGCCACCAAAACCAGGTATGGGGTGTATGCCTGTAATCCCAGCACTGGGGAGGCTGCGACAGGAGGATCACTATAAATCCGAGCCATGTAGTGAGACCCTGTACCAAATAAATAAATAACTTAGCAAAGCCCATAGAAAACTGTGTGTCAATGTTTATCCTTATAAAAGCATGCAAAATCTTGGGAAAGATACACTATAAGTAATGCAACCTGTATCAAACACTAACTCCTGTTTGAGGGAGAAGAGAAAAAGAAAAAATGTTGTAATCTTAGAATGTGGAAGTTATCCATGTGTTAGTTGTTGATAAAAAAAATTAAAATCTCATGATCCAAACCCCAAAACCTTTCCCACTGAGCCCTCTTTTCATCACTAACTTAACCAGATTTTCCAGTTCCCTTCCCCACCCCCATTCCTGTACCCCTGTGCCAAAAATCACATCCACTTGGACATCTCCCTTCCCAGCCTTAACTGTTGCGAGATCTCCATTTTTCCTCCTGTTTTTACCTTTTGGTCAAGTATCTACTTATATACTTTTTTTATAAAAGATTCTCACTATTTATCTTTAAAAATCCAAACTCTCAAAATAATGGTTAAACCATTTCACCTAGCCCCACTCTATGTTTGCTACCAAACAATGTTTTTTACATTTTACAGGATACTCACTTCAAAGGTATTACAGCCACCCTCGTGATAGTTTTATGTTGATTATGGGCAACAGTTGCAAGAACTTTAGCATATACAGTAACTCCTTTTTCAGGAATCCATGATGCGAGTGGACAGCATTTTCCATGCCAACCTCTCACATGTATGTGAAGAAAAGACTTAACTTTTAGAGGAAAGAAAAAAAAAAAGTCTATATCAAAGCACAGCAAGAGACATGGACAAATACCAAGTTTACAATGTAATGTTTAATTCTCTCTACGTGCCATAATCTACATATGGACAAAGTGAGTCAGTTGAGGGCTCGAATTCAGGCCCTTTGTATTATTCTTAGCTCACTGGAGAAGCCTAAGTTATTTGTACCTATCTAAAACTTCTTTTTCTCCCTTATCTAAATTACTTTGAATACTAAATGTACATTTTCAAGTTATTTAGAAAAACAGTATTATGAAAAATAAATCCAAGATGCAAGGCTTAGTGCTCAGATAATATACCAGAGTGGCTTAGTTTGACAGTTTAAGCATTAATCAACTGCTTTAAATTAACACCCGTATAATCCCTATATAAAATAATTACATGAAGTACACATTCCCAACTCATAACTGGTCCCAGCTAAAGGCAAATTCTATTCACTAACAAGATAGTGACAGGGAACCAAGAGATTAAGGTCTAGCAAATCCAAAGTAGCATTTGAGAAGCAGATTCATATGAGTTTTACACAGTAGAAGTTGGCAAAGAGACAGGCACCATATTCATCATTTCTTGAATGTTTCCCATTGCTCATGACAGAGCTTGGTGAGACCTAAAGTCTTGTTCTTTTTGCTTTAACAGGAAAAAAGAGAAAGCTATTTCTAGTCCTGTAGATCCCCGGACAGCAAATTAACTCTAGCAGCAAAGTTTTCAGAGGCAAAGAAAGCACAAGGGCACTCGGGTGAGCAGTTAGAAAGGGAGGCAGAGTTGGAGAGAAGAGTCCAGGGGCGCAATGACAACTGCGTGATAGCGCGAGGCTTTCCCAGCCCGGGGCACGTGCCATCCATGAGCAATGGACCATACCCAGACACAGACTGGGGCAGCTAGGGGACATGTGCATGTGACACACAGATAGCTGCTGGCCCTGCGGACTGGCCAGGAGGAGACCCATGCTCCTGTGCTCCTACATCTCTACCGCACAATCTCTTCTCCCCTGTTTCACAAGACAAAACACTTGTGGCAAAAAAGAGACTATGCTGTTGCACAGTAAAGCTTAGAGAATTGAAGCTGCAGGACAGGTGCTGGCCGTGCACTTCACCATATCCTAGGGCCTCTTTCCCTAGTGAGCAGGGTGGGGAAGGACCCACAGCTCCCAGCCAGTTTCTTACTCTCTTGTAAAACAAGAAGTAAAGAGGACAGTGCTCAACAGAAGGAAACTGTCCTTAGAAGAGGCCACATCACATCAGGACTTATTGATCCCTCCTTCACAATCTGGAGAAATGTACAACCATCTCTTTTTTTTTTCATAATTTTATTGAGAAACAAACAGCAATGAGACAGTTTCAAACCAATTGGTAGGACAGTTTCAATAATTAACACATTGCATACATTCTTCCTAGTGGTTAATTGTTATACAAGATGTGGACATGATATCCTATTTATAAACTCTATTAAAACAAATCCCTCTATTCATTAAGAGAATGTAACTATATATCTATC
>NW_004524716.1:181230-183914 GCF_000260255.1 Octodon degus
AGCCCAATTCCTCAATTCTTGGAACTAGTGACCCTCTGCACAAAGCCAAGGTGCTCCGGTGGATGGGGCCCAAAGGCAAACTAATGAACCCATGTCATAAGCCTACATGTTCGCTGAACAAGCAGTTCTTGCTGCTGCTAAAGTAATCTATTCTCACACAGATTTGACCGGTGCTAACCGCAACCCAGGACCTATCTATGTGAGCGGCACTTTTCCTTTCCAATGCCTCTTGCTCCACCTGACAGAGAAGGTCAAGGCCATCATCCTCTACTGCCTGCTTTTGAGCAGATTATGGTGAAGTGGAAGACACCAAGATGGTTTAGAGGTTCCCCTCAGAGATACCCCAGTGAAGATGATTTCTTGGTCACAGTATATAGTAAATCTCACTTATCAAAGGACATCAGTTGCTTAAACATCTTCTGATCCTGCCCACATACTTCTTTCTCGCAGAGTTAATTCCCCTGTTTCTTGGTCAGGTTCTGACAAGGAACCTTTCAAGGTGCTTTGTGTAGTGGTAGCCACCGCCATGTCCAGGGGACACTAAATGTGACTGGATGTTTCGCTTGCTCAGTAACATCCCACACAGGCAGCAGAGAGTACTATGAGGGCTCTATGTGGATCAGCCTATTTGATTCCTCCAAAAGTCCTAAAAGCATCTACCATTCTTCTCCTGCGACAGATGAGGAAACTGGGAAAGAAAGAGGAGAGGCAAGTTGTAAACTAAGACGTACTGCTGGTAAGTGCTAGAAAATGTTGTGCAAGGTGTTTCCTGGGAAGAAGGTAGCAGTCGCAGAAAAGGAACAGAAGTAAGAAGATTGTAAGTAAGATGGTAGGAAAGAAGTCTGGCCAGGTGGGCTAAGGCTACCTGACCAGGTTAAGGGCAAAGGGCAGGTGCACAAGGTAGAGCAAAAGTGTTTGGAACTGAAAGCTCTAACAGCCATTGGAATAGAAAATTGCTTTCCCACAGTCATTACGGATTTGGCGGTGCATCTAGCCTGGCAGGGGCAGCCAGAATGGAAACTAAACATAAGACATTGTCCTTGTTAATTTCCTCATTGCTGAGACAAAGTACCTGACACCCACTAGTTAAAGGAGGAAAGGTTTATTCCAGTTCACAGTTTATAAAAGTTTCAGTCCAGAGTTGGCTGGCTCCGAAGCAGGGCAGCGTGGCAGAAACACCACAGAGGAGAAATAGTCCATGGCAGGGTAGGCAGAAGGCAGGAAGCAGCAACAGCAGCCTGCCTTTCATCTTTCCCTTTATATTCCATCCAGGCTGTAAGTCTATTGGTTGATATCACCTATTGCCACAGAAGGGCTCCCTAATACCTATACCCAGAAATATGTTAAACTAATTTATTTATCCTACACCCTTAATCCATAGTTAAGGATTAACAAGGATTAATTAACACTCAAGATCCAGTCACCTTTGAAAAGCCCCACCTATGAATAGATGAGGCTTTGCAGGGACATTGAGAAACACAGCACAAAACCCAGGCCAATATTAATACAGATATTTTAGAAGAACAATGGTTACAGTGAGGGCCTAAGATCCTCACTTCTGCAGGAGCTCTGAGATCCTGGTAGGTAACAGGGCAGGGGTGATAACAGAGAAAGCAAGGACAGGGCAGGGACACCCCCCAGTGGAAAGAGCTGGGTTGGCTAGCCTGTTTGACAAGTAGCGAGAGGGGGAAAAATGGTACAACAGATAGATTTTTAGAGATGGAATGAATAAAGTAACAGCTACTGGGATTTACTGTGGCAGCTGGGTCAGGAGGGCTGAGCTCTTGGTATAGGAATAGAATAGGCCACTCCTAACAGCAAGGAGGCAGCCTTGTCTCCACTATGAACCCTGTAACTTACAGAGTTATAGAAAGGAGGTGTGTGTGTGTGTGTGTGTGTGTGTGTGTGTGTGTGTTTATGTTGCTAGAAATTATACTTAGGGCCATCATACTGAGCTACATCTGCAGCTTTAAAAATTTTTTTGTTTTTTAATTCTGACACAGGAAGGTCTTGCTAAGTTTCTCAGTTGTCAGGCTTGCCTTAAACTTGCTCTCCTTCTGCCTCAGGCTCGAAAGGTGGTGGGATTACAGGGGTGTGCCACCATGGTCAGCTAAGAGATCATTCTTTAAGAAGTTACTATGACCCCAAGAGCTAGCTTAAAAAGGAGAGTAGGAGAAAACTGAAAATAGTAAAAGCCTAGAATGCACAAACCCATAAATGCTAAACCAAAGACTGAGACACCTGTCCCTTTCCCCACCTCCACAGTTAGATCCTTAAGATTCTGTCACCTGAGAGCACAGCCAAGCATCTAAATGACCATGGACATCAATCACACTGCTTCATATATACAACAACAGATACATGGGCAGAAAGGAGAAAAACCAGGGTCTGTGTGGGTCTGACCTTCTGAAAAGAAATCCTCCCCTAATCCTTGAATTTAGGGGTGTGAAGGCCAGGGGTTATCTGTGGTCAGGGACAACTTGTGGAAGCTGTTGTCTGGCAGCAGCCAGCCCCCAGCAGGACCAGGGCCCACCACGGGGGAGGAAGGTCACATTCTGAATGCTCCCCCAGTGCTCCCAAACATACTTAAAAATGACAAATAACACAGGCACTTGCATATAATTTTGTTCTTCCAATACTGGGGATTGAACCCAAGGCCTTCTTCACTACATTCCTCAGCCTTT